>NC_073385.1:19002094-19302094 GCF_028641065.1 Leucoraja erinaceus
CCTGAATCTGGTGGTGTGCACTTTCACACTTCTATGCCTTTTGCCCGATGGGAGACGGGAGAAGAGGTAATGGGCAGGGTGCGACTCATCCTTGATTATGCTGCTGGCCTGGCCGAGGCAGCGCGAGGTATAAATGGGGTCAATGGAAGCATGGGCAGAAATCGAGCCCATGCCCTCGATGAAAGGCCCCACGACGCTTTCTAACGGCTGAATCAGCCCGTTTGCGGGGACTTTCAGCGCCCCGCGGTTTAAAATCAAACTGCTGCATCGAGGAGATTGAGGCTCCCGATGTTGAAGTCTCCGCCAGCCGATGAAAGGCCCCACGATTTGGGGCGGACGAAGCTGCTGTTGCTGGAGTTCCGAGTCGGTCAACTCCAGATGTTATTCGCGTGCGTGTGTGCGAGCGTGTGTGTGTGTGTGTGTGTGTGCGTGTGTGTGTGTGTGTGTGTGTGTGTGCGTGCGTGTGTGTGTGTGTGTGTGTGTGTGTGTGTGTGTGTGTGTGTGTGTGTGCGTGCGTGTGTGTGTGTGTGCGTGTGTGCGTGTGTGTGTGGGCGCGCGCATAGTCGCGCGGCAGCCAAGAAATTGTGTCACCCCACCATGTACTGATAGCGATTTCCATGCCTGAATGGAAGGGAGATTAGTTTGTGTGATGGTCTGGGCTGCATGCACAACTCTCTGCAGCTCTGTGTCTCACATTTCACAGTGGCAGAAACCCAGCTGAATGGTCCCTCTCAACACCTGGAGTGCGGTCCTGACCTTTCATCTACCACACTGGAGACCTGAACCATCTTTAATCTGACTTTATCTTGCACTCTATGCTGTTCCTTTACCTGTGCATGTGAACTGCTTGAGTGTGATCATGCCTAGTCTTGTCTTAGCACACAAACAATAGCTTTTCACTGTACCTCGGCACACATTACAATAATAATCTAAACTAAACTCGGGTTCGATCCCGACTCCGGGCGCGGTCTGTGTGTGGTGTTTGCCAATTCTCCCTGTGACCACGCGGTGCTTCGGTTTCTGCCCACATCCCAAAGACAGTTCTTTTAAATGGAGAGACACAGTAATCTCGTTGTATGTGACACATGCAATGACAATAAAGCATTCTGATTCTGATTTTAATTTTGAAAGTCGTGCCGGTTTGTAGGTTAATTGGCCCTCTGTAAATTGTGTATAGGGAGTGGATGGGAAAGTGGGATAACACGGAACTAGATCCCGCCGATATGCACGTCCTTGCAATGCAGGGAGGAAATGCAGGCAGTCGCAGAACACCACAAAACAGCACCCGAGCTCAGGGTTGAATCCAGATCACTGGTTGCAACGCTTCATTCACTCGGCTGCTGTCTCCCCACAAGTGGAAATTGAGTTGGACAGTTTTTGAAGGGGTAAATCTTTCATTGTTTTCTCTGGCGAGGTTGAGCAGAGACCTGAAGTTTATAAAATGATGGGAGACAGAAATAGGGTCGACAGTCAGAAGCTTTTGCCCCAGTCCGGAATGGTCAAAGAATAGAGGGCATAGCTTTGAGATGAGAGGGGGGGGGGGGGGGGGGGGGGAGAGTTAAAGGAGATGTGTGGTGCAAGTTGTTTATCACATACAGAGAGAGGGTGCATGGAACACATTGCCAGGTGGAGATAGATAAAGTAGTGGAGTTTAAGAGGCATTTAGATGGGCACATCGATATGCAGGGGATGGAGACGTAGCAATTATGCGCACGTATTGGAGATTAGTTTAACTTGGCATCATGTACGGCACAGACAATGTCGGCCGAAGGGCCTGTTCTCCTGCACTGTACTGTTCAATATTCTAAATAAACAAAAAAACTGTTTCCAGGAAAATCAAATTAAGCAAATCAGTTAAATAATAAAAGGAAAGGTTACATTTTATTTCTTAAGAATGCAGCGATTGTGTTCAGGCAGTGCGGAAGCCGGCTCAATAGGAAAGCTGAAAGGGAATTGGACGAATACCAAATAAATAAGATCTGTTTGGCTGGGTGAGAGGGAACAAAGGAGCAGGACTCAGGGGAGAGCGAAAGCAAAGGGCTGGCACTGGGACAACGGGCTGAATGGCCACATTCTGGACCGCGGGGGCTGGGTTTATCAGATGTCCTGCCAGGTGCCTCTTCACCCTTGGTACAACAGGATCAAGGCTAGCAGGGTGTTGGCGCTTAGAAATACCACTGAAGGTAGGAGAGTTGGCTGCTATGGTGGCCCAGTGATAGAGTTGCTGCCTTACGGCGCCAGGGAACTGGGTTCGATCCTGTTCAACAGGTGCAGTCTGTATGGAGTTTGTACGTTCTCGCCGTGACCTGCGTGGGTTTTCTCCGGGTGCTCCGGTTTCCTCCCACACTCCAAAGACGTACAGGTTTGTAGGTTAATTGGCTAGGTAAAATGGTAAATTGTCGCTAGTGTGTGTAGGATAACGCTAGTGTGCGGGGATCACTGGTCGGCGCGGACTCGTGGGTGGGCGGAAATGCCTGTTTCTGCCCTGTATCTCTAAACTAAACTAAACTAAAAGTTGTCACTTACCATGGATGAGGGTTGCAGTCGTTCTTATCTGCAAGAGGAACAAAAGGCAGATTGAGCAACTTCAAAACAAAGCAAACTTGCACTGTGGAGCAGTAGAGTACAGTATAGGTTTGGAGTACACAGCATATTGAATGGTTGTATCATGGCTTGGTTTGGCAACTCAAACACCCAGTAATGAAGAAGATTGCCAAAAGTGGGGAAAACTGCCCGGTCCATCACGGTACTGACCTCCCCACCATCGAAGGTCCATCACAGATACTGACCTCCCCACCACCTCGAAGGTCCATCACAGATACTGACCTCTCCACCATCGAAGGGATCTACAGGCGTCGCTGCCTTACTAAGGCAGCCAGCATCGTCAAAGACCCACACCACCCTAGCCTCACTCTCATTCACCCCTGCCATCGGGAAGAAGGTACAGGAGCCTGAAAACTGTAACGTCCAAGTTCAGGAGCAGCTTCTTCCCAACAACCATCAGGCTACTAAGCACAACAACCTCCAAATAAGCTCCGAACTACATAGACTTGGGGGCATTATTTTTTACTTTTGATCACGGAAGGGGTGAGGGGAACATCCCGAGGAATGTTTATCTCTCGGTCGCAGCCTCCTGATGAAATGGTGTCGGTGTGGAGAGCAAGGATGCAGGAGCAGCAATAGGTACTGAGTAGACACACACAAGAGCAGGACGTTTGACAATGTGCTACGTGAGCCGCCGGTACTTACTCTGCGTGCAGCTCTGTCCTTCCCATCCCTCTTTACACACGCAGGTGTAGGAGTCGCCACTTCCCACACACGTCCCACCATTCTGGCAACGATTCGGGATGCAACTGCTGTCCTTAGCTGCAACGCACAAATCGCTCTGGTCAGGTTTATGGCAATACGAGGCAGAAACATAGTGCTAGAGTAACTCAGCGGGTCAGGCAGCATCTCTGGAGAACATGGATAGGTGACGTTTCGGGTTGGGACCTTTCTTCAGCGTGATTGTATTATGCTGAGGACCTGCATCCACCTATCACTTGCCAGATTTGTCCCGCTCCCACCTCCCTCCCAGCTTTCCCCCCTGAATACAGTCAGTCTGGAGAAGGGTCCCAACCCGAGATGTCCATGTTCTCCAGAGATGCCGCCTGGCCCATTGAGTTATTCCAGCACTATGCCGTTTATTAAACTCATCTCAAGGCAAGGCTGCACTGCCTCGCCTCATCCTTCCAAGGCCAGGACTGAGCTGCCATGACAAGCCTTAGATCGGCAGCGCCCCTGCACAGGCGGCCTGATGGTGAGAAACGGCGCCCCGATGTGGTCGTGGACTTTGTTACCAGTGTGAATAAAATACATAACACAAGTTCACCTTGCTGCCAGTGTCGGTGTGGTCACTGGCGTTACCTCTCAACGCTGCTGTTTCCCAGACGGCGTTGGAGGTGCACTCTCGCAGGCCATCAAGCAAGGGGCACAAAGCGCAGGCCGTGATAGAGAAGGGGAACTCACCGAGATTGCAGGTGGAGCCAGCCCACTCTGGAGGGCAGGCACATCGGAAGGTGTCTCCCACGTCGTGGCAGGTGCCCCCGTTACTACACGTCCGCTCATCGCATTGGCTCTCCCCTGCAGGGGCAGAAGGGTTTCACGATTAAAGCAGGGAAAGTGGTGCAGCGGTAGAGTTGCTGCCTCACAGCGCCAGAGACCCGGGTTCCATCCTCACTACGGGTGCTGTCTGTACGGAGTTTGTACGTTCTCCCCGTGGGTTTTCTCCGGGTGCTCCGGTTTCCTCCCACACTCCAAAGACATACAGGATTGTAAGTTAATTGGCTTGGTAAAAATTATAAATTGTCCCTAGTGTGTGTAGGAAAGTGCTAGTGTTGGGGGAGTCCAGAACCAGGGGCCACAGCTTAAGAATAAGGGGTAAGCCATTTAGAACCGAGACGAGTAAACACTTTTTCTCACAGAGAGTGGTGAGTCTGTGGAATTCTCTGCCTCAGAGGGCGGTGGAGGCCGGTTCTCTGGATACTTTCAAGAGAGCTAGATCGGGCTCTTAAAGATAGCGGAGTCAGGAGATATGGGGAGAAGGCAGGAACGGGGTACTGATTGGGGATGATCAGCCATGATCACATTGAATGGCGGTGCAGGCTCGAAGGGCCAAATGGCCTACTTCTGCACCTGTTGTCAACGGTCTATTGTACGGGGATCGCTGGTCGGCGTGATTCCGCGCTGTATCTCGAAACGAAACTAAAATAGTTTGCACTTCTAACACAGTAAAACTGGTGAGGGAATTCGCAAGAACATGCAAGAAAAAGATAGAATCATAGGAGCAGGGAAACAGGCCCTCGGTGGGCTGCCCCATCATGTGGATGAGAAGGAAGCTATCATGCAGGGATAAATCATAATGTTTAAGAAAGTACTGCAGATGCTGGTAAAATCGAGGGTAGACACAAAATGCGGGAGTAACTCAGCGGGTGGGGCCACATCTAGATGCATTTTGTGTCTACCAGGGATATATTATAAAGTCATAAAACACAGAAACAGGCCCCCGAGACGTCCTACTGGTTTCACTGTCGTCCTGTTTAGTTTCACTGTTTGCATCCACTAGGGAGAGGGAGAGCAAAACAGAATTTGCAACACTAAAATCATAAAACGTGACATTAGTTTGGGAGACACAAAATGCTGGTGTAACTCAGCTTGTGAGGCAGCATCTCTGGAGAGAAGGAATGGGTGACGTTTTGGGTCGAGAGTGATGAATGGTCTCGACCCAAAACATCGGCCATTCCTTCCCAAAGTCAAAGTCAAAATCAATTTTATTCGTCACATGCACCCGAAGGTGCAGTGAAATGAATTTGCCAGCAGCGATACTTAAAAAGAACACACAATACACAATAAGATTTAACACAAACATCCACCACAGCATTCTTCACTGTAATAGAAGGCAACAAAGTTTAGCCAGTCCTCCACCTTTGTTCACCCGTGGTCGCGGCTATGAACGGTCAAACACACTTGGAGCTTGGAGTGCCCGAATCGGCACTTTCTTATCAGAGACCGCAGCTTCAGGATGTTATAATCTAGATGCTGCCTCACCTGCTGTGTTACTCCAGCATTTTGTGTCTACCTTGGATTTAAACCAGCATCTGCAGTTCTTTCTTACACACTAGTTTGGGAAGTGTGGATCAGGTGAACAGTTGTGTGGGAATGTGTAGGATGGAACTGCAGATGCTGGTTTTACACCGTATACACAAAACGCTGGAGTAACTCAGCGGGACGGGCAGCATCTCTGGAGAGAAGGAATGGGGTGACGGTTTTGGTTCGGGACGCTTCAGTGTCCAGCATTCTGTGCCTCTGTGAGAGGGGGACGTGGTGGTTGGTCCAGCACTCTGCGTGCAGCATTCGCATGAAGGGGCAGAGCACTTACTGGAGTGGCAGGTCTTCCCCTTCCAGTTGTTGGTGCAGTCGCAGTGGAAGTCGTTCAGCCTGTCCACACAGTGGCCTCCGTTGAGACAGGGGTTAGGGTTGCAATTGTTGATGTCTACATGTGAGAACAGACAGAGGACCATCAGATTTCATTAATAGACAGTAGGTGCAGGAGTAGGCCATTCGGCCCTTCGAGCCAGCACCGCCATTCAATGTGATCATGGCTGATCATCCCCAATCAGTACCCCGTTCCTGCCTTCTCCCCATATCCCCTGACTCCGCTATCTTTAATCGCTCACCAGCAACGCACATGTGCCTATGGTCATAATGTGAGAAATAGCCGTGCGGCAGAGGCCTTCCCGAGGTGCCCAAAGGTTCATCTGTCGGTGTGACCGGGATCCTGTCCGAAAACACGTCTGTCAGCGGGACCGGGAACCCGCCTGAAAGTTGGTCGGGACCGGGAGGGAGTTGGAGACGTCAGACACGAGGAACAGGGGGTGAACCGGGATCATCCCTCCAGTGCCTTCGAGGTCGGCTGGGACACAAAGATGGCCGGGCGAGGAGAGGGACGAGGGACGATGGTTCTCTAGTACATCAAGCGCACGGCCCGACCGGACTTTGCAGACGGTGCCAACAATGGTGACGCTAGTGTGTGTAATATATGATCTCAGGATCACACTGTGCAGTTGCATATGTGGCAAAGAAAGCATGCATGAGTTGGGCCGAAGGGCCCGTTTCCGTGCCGTACGACTCTATGATGTTACGAGCGTCTACCGGCAGTGTCTTATCACTCACCAATCTCACACAACACGCCCTCCCATCCATCAGGACAGATACAAGCAAAGGAGTCCACTCCATCAATACACGTGCCTCCATTTATGCACTGGTTCTGAGTGCAGTCGTTGATATCTGCAGAAGACACAATTTTAAGGTACTGTTGACATTGAACCATGGACAGGCCGACCCATAACGCTGGGTGGGTAAACAGTCCGCACTACTTGGGCAGCACAGTGGCACAGCTGGTAGAACCACTGCCTCACCACGCCAGAGACCCGGGTTTCATTCCCAGCCCAGCTGCTGTCTGCGCAGAACAGGCAAGGATAGATAGGGTGGACAGTCAGAATCTTTTCCCCAGGATGGAAATATCAAATACGAAGGCATTAAGGTGAGTGGAGAAAAGTTTAAACAAGATAAGATCGGAAGATCATAAGAGATAGGAGCAGAATTAGGCCATTCGGCCCATCAATACTCCGCCATTCAATCATGGCAGATCTATCTCTCCCTCCTAACCATTCTCCTGCCTTCTCCCCAAAACCCCTGACACCTGTACTAATCAAGAATCTATCTATCTCTGCCTTAAATATATCCATTGACGGCCTCCACAGCCTTCTGTGGCAAAGAATTCCACAGACTCACCACCCTCTGGCTAAAGAAATTCCACCTCATCTCCTTCCTAAAGGAGTTCTGTTCAATGTTCTATGATGGTCGGCATGGACTAAGGTCCATATTCAAATTGCATCGATCCCTGACCCTAAAACCACATTGCAGGAGCATCAAAGAACATGCAGATATTGAGGTGGCATTGTGACTTACTTTCGTGGCAATAGGTGCCGGTGAAGCCGCGGTTGCAGGCACAGGTGAAGTTCCCTGCCGGCTGGCTGATGCAGGTGCCGTGGGGGCCGCAGACATTGGACGAGATGTAGCGGAAGCCGTCCTGACTGCTGTTGCTGGAGATCGCCACTGTGCAGCTGTCAATGACTGCGGGAACAAGAGCACAGGGATCAATCAGAGCAGATAATACCATACATCAATATCATCTATTCAATTGGAATGGCAGAGTAGACTTGGTGGGCCGAATGGCCTACTTCTGCGCCTATGACTTATGAATGTTCAACAAAGCGCAAACTGCCGGAAGAACACAGTGGATCAGGCAGCATCAGTTGAGGGAAATGGACAGGTGACGATTTGTGTTGGGACTCTTCAGGTCAGATGGTCAGAGAGGCACAGAGGTTGGGAGCAAGGGATTTGCAGACAGGTGTCGATTTGTATTTATTATTATCACGTATACGAATTTACAGTGAAAACCTTCATTTTGCATGCTATCCAATCAACTCATAGATACATAGACAATAGGTGCAGGTGTAGGTCATTCGGCCCTTTGAGCCAGCCCCACCATTCAATGTGATCATAGCTGATCATCCACAATCAGTACCCCGTTCCTGCCTTCTCCCCATATCCCCTGACTCCGCTATCTTTAAGAGATCGATCTAACTCTCTTGAAAGCATCCAGAGAATTGGCCTCCACTGCCTTCTGAGGCAGAGAATTCCACAGATTCACAACTCTTTGAGTGAAAACGTTTTTCCCCATCTCCGTTCTAAATGGCTTACCCCTTATTCTTAAACTGGGAACATGTGTTCCTGCCTCTAGCATGTCCAATCCTTTAATAATCTTATATGTTTTAATAAGATCCCCTCTCATCCTTCTAAATTCCAGTGTATACAAGCTCAGTCGCTCCATTCTATCAACATATGACAGTCCCGCCATCCCAGGAGTTAAGATAATGCTACACATATCTACAATCAAATCAAACTCCAGTACAACAGGTAGAGCAAAGGGGAAGATACAGAGTGCAGAATATAGTTCTCAGCATTGTAGAGCATCAGTTCCATAGAAAGCATACTGTCGGGCTGTATCACAGCTTGGTATGGGAACAGCTCTGCCCAAGATCGCCAGAAATTGCAGAGAGTTGTGGATGTAGCCCAGTCCATCACACAGACCACACTCCCCACCATTGTAGATGTAGCCCAGTCCATCACACAGACCACACTCCCCACCATTGTAGATGTAGCCCAGTCCATCACACAGACCACACTCCCCACCATTGTAGATGTAGCCCGGTCCATCACACAGACCACACTCCCCACCATTGTAGATGTAGCCCAGTCCATCACACAGACCACACTCCCCACCATTGTAGATGTAGCCCGGTCCATCACACAGACCACACTCCCCACCATTGTAGATGTAGCCCAGTCCGTCACACAGACCACACTCCCCACCATTGACTCCATCTACACTTCACGCTGCCTTGGGGAAGCGGCCAACATAATCAAACACTTGTCCCACCCCGGTCATTCCTTCTTCTCCCCGCTCCCGTCCGGCAGAAGGTACAGAAGCTTGAAAGCGCGCACCACCACTCAGGAACAGCTTCTTCCCCTCTGTTATCAGGCTTCTGAATGGTCCTTCTATAAGCTAGGGTACTGTCCGATTCACCTCTACCCCATTGTGGACATTGGACTCTGTCTGTGGAACTGATGCGCTACAATGCTGAGAACTATATTCTGCACTCTGTATCTTGTCCTTTGCTCCACCTATTGTACTGGAGTTTGGCTTGATTGTATTCATGTATAGCGTTATATGATCTGATCAGATAGCATGTATAGCAAAGCTTTTCACTGTACCTCGGTACACGAGGTAATAATAAACCTCAACTCCAATCCCTTTGCAGTGTAATGCAACTTTTATTGTGTACTGTTTGAGGGACTTGCCTGCTAGCGTCGTGATTCATGCACCGGAACTCCACGATCCCTCTGAAGTTCACTCACTTGCAGACTCTACCATTTAGATAATAATCTGCCTTTTGATTGTCCTTACCAAGTGCATGACCTCACTCTTACCCACATTAGACTCCATTTACAAGCAGTCTTGTGTTCACTCTTTCAAGTTATTTATATCCCATAACGGAATCACAGCATCCTTATCACAACATCCCCTTCCACCTATTTTTGTATAATTGGCAAATTTGGAGACCTTACATGCTGTTCCTTCCTCCAAGTCATTAATGTAAATGGTGAACCAAGAACGGATCTGAGCTACTTCACTGGTTAAGGGGCTGTCCCACTTGCGTGACCTAATTGGCGAGTTTAAAAGAGTTTGAAAAAATGACATGTTGAAGACCTCCTTTGACTACGTAGAAGACCTCCTTCGACCATGTTGAAGACTAGCTACGACTAACTTCTGGAAAATTGGACACCGAATAGTGGAGAGTGAAGACGACCTCCTTTGATGTCCTTCGACCTCCCTTCGACTATGATGAAGACTATCTACAACTACCTTCAACTACCCTCAATTACCTACGACTAACATGCTGAACTACTATGACCTACCACAACTAAACCTAGGAGTAAAAAAGTATTGATTTTTTCCATGGCGACCTTTTATTACTCGCGGGCATTTTATAACATATTGAAAAAACCGCCGCGACCTAGCTGAAGCCTCGAGTACGCGGAGACCACTCTTGAGCATGAAGGAGAGTTACTAAGACCTCCTACGACCTCGTGTCAACCATGTTGCGAATATGAGTCGAGGGCAAAGTCGGCAGAACTTGCGGATTAGGTCGCCAAAGTGGGACAGGCCCTTTACGTCCGTCCAGCCTAAAATGGACTCACTTATTCCGTGACTGTGGGAGTGGGAGGTGGCCCCCAGGGCACCAATGTTGAAGCGGGAGGAGGGGGACGACTGTTTGCGGGACATTCTGCATGGAGGTGAGGGATGCAACGGGCCTTTATGGCCAACTACAGCTGGGACGGTGAAAATGGCGTCAGAACCTGGTGACTCTTGCAATATGGACTCAGTTTCTAGACACTCTGTACTTAATCTGGGATTGTATTTATGTATGACAATACCTTAACTGTACCTTGGTAAGTCTTAGTAAAGAACCATTGTACTTTGTTCTCTAGGTGGCTGGCAGTTCTCAACCCATTCTAACACGCTCGTTTCAATAATATGGGCTTTTTAATTCATGCACCAGCTTCCTTCGCGTGCAACTAAATATGTAACTTCTCCAGGTTCCCCTCTTCCTGTTACGCAGAACAGAACAGCACAGGAACAGGCCCTTCGGCCACTATGTCTGTGCCAAACACGATGCCACTGTCGGGAGCGGGCAGGAGAATGGGGTTAGGAGGGAAAGATAGATCAGCCACGAACCAATGGTGGAGTAGACTTGATGAGTCGAATGGCCTTATATATCCAGTCAGAAATGACTGAGAGTGGGCTCAACTGGGGAGATCTCGAAAGACATTTGTCAATGGCCCATGCTCCCTACAGGAGCAAAGGGCTTAAGAAGAAGAAGATGAAGATCTTATATATATCTGTCTCCACCACCATCCCTGGCAGCAAGTTCCAGGCACAGTGTAAAAAGAGAATTGACTGCACACACCCATCAAACTTTGCCCCTCTCACCTTAAAGCTACACCCTGTGACATTTGACATTTCCATCCTGGGAAAAAGGTTCTGACTGTCTCCCATAGTTTCTATACCTCTCTCCGCTCTCCCTTCAACCTCTGGCGTTCCAGAGAAAACCCATCCATGTCTGTTCAACCTTGTAGCTAGGTAGACAAAAGTGCTGGAGAAACTCAGCGGGTGCAGCAGCATCTATGAATGGTTTCGGCCCAAAACGTTGCCTTTTTCCTTCGCTCCATAGATGCTGCTGCACCCGCTGAGTTTCTCCAGCATTTTTGTCTACCTTCGATTTTCCAGCATCTTCAGTTCCTTCTTAAACAACCTTGTAGCAAACTCCCTGTCATCCAGGAATCATTCCGGTAAACCTTTTCTACACGCTGCAGATATCGGAACCTTGAGCAGAACACAAAGTGTTTGAGTAACTCCGCGGCACAGACAACATCATGGGGGGAAATGAAAGGCAAGTTTTGGGTCGGGACCCTCTCCCAACTTCTCCTTCAGAGTCTGGGTCTTAGTAACGTTTTCCACCGTGGGGACTGATGTAAACAATTTATGCAACACTTTTGTCATTTATTTCCTGGAGTGGACAGTGGGGCAGCTGGTAGAGCTGCTGCCTAACAGCGCCAGAGTCCCAGGTGTCTGTTTGGAATATGCATGTTTTCCCCGTGACCGAAGTTAGCCAAGGTAGATGTGGGGCCTCTGGATAACAAAGGCTGGTGAATGAATAAAAACATTTTAATACAGGGACCCTGACCTGAAAGGTCACCAATCCCTGTTCTCCGGAGATGCTGCCTGACCTGGTGGTGAGCTACTCCAGCACTTTGTGTCTTTTTTAATTTATAAACTAGTATCTGCAGTTCCTTGTAACCACAGTAACAGGAAAGAAATTGATTGATTGAAAGATACAGCATAGAAACAGGCCCTTCGGCCCACCGAGTCCACGCCGACCATCGATCACCCGTTCACACTAGTGCAATGTTAACCCACTTTCTCATCCACTTGCAATACACTGGCGGCAATCGACAGAAGCCAATTAATCTACCGCAAGTCTTTGGGATGTGGGGGGATGTGGGAGGAAACCGGAGCACCTGGAGGAAACCCACGTGGACACAGGGCGAACGAGTAAAGGGCCTGTCCCACTTACGTGATTTTTTTCGGCAACTTGCCGGCGCCCGTCAAAGTCGCAGCAAGTCGCCAAAAATGTTCAAAATGTTGAAAATCCAGTGGCGACCAGAAAAAGGTACCAATCTCTGGGCGACTACTCAGGACCAAACAGGAGTCACCCCGCGACAGGTCGCGGGAGTGGGACAGGCCCCTAACACTCCACACAGACACCGGCCGTCGTCAGGATCGAACCCGCTTATCTGACGCCATGAGGCAGCGGCTCTACCAGCTGCACCACCATTCTGATGGGCAATTACTGACGGGTATGGGTGAGAGAAGATGAGCGTCACCAGTTAAACGTACCTCGACAGGGCACAGATCGGCAGTGATCCTTGAGCAGTGAGCAGTTCTTCCCCTCGTAGTCCTCCGGACAGGCGCAGTAGTAATCGTTACCCAGCACGTAGCACTTGGCGTGGTTCTGACAGGGGCTGGGATCACAGTAGTTGATCTTCTTCTGTAATAGAGGAGCAAAAAACCCCATGAAGCAGAATAAAGACCGCAGTAGAACATAGAACTGTACAGCACGAGACCTGGCCCTCCGGCACACAATGTCTGTGTTGAACATGATGCCATGGTAAAACACTTCTGAACCTTCTGAATTTTTGTAGTCGGCAGGGCAGTACTCTGAATATGGAACGAGTTGCGAGAGGAGGTAGTTGAGATGTACATGGATAGGAAAGTTTTCCCATGTGAGAGGGGAGAAGAGGGAGTGACCAGGGTGCAACTCGTCCTTGATTATACTGGTGGCTTTGTCAAGGCAGCATGAGTTGTAAGTGGAGTCAATGGAAGGGAGGTTTGTTCGTGTGATGGTCTGGGCTGCGTCCACAACTCTCTGCAATTTCCTGCGGTCTTGGCGGGAATTATTCCCAAACCATGCTGTGATGCATCTCGATAAAATGCTTTGGATAATGTAGCTAGGGGTAAGGTAGTCAGATGGGAACAATGCATAAAACAAACAGCGACAGCTGGAAATGGAAAAATATTCACACATCTGACCGGCACCTGATGAATAATGAAGTCAAGTCACCTAGTACACACCATGCTCACTGGCCAATCCTGTGCTAAACCCACAGGTTTCAGTCTCACCTCAACAACCGGCCATCAGCTGTTCCCACCGCAGAATCTGGGGCCCTTGCCATTGGAGAAAACATTTAACATTCTTTACGCTGCCAGTTGCCTCCATTCTACTGACACCGTCACTCTCAGTCATAGTTACAGGCCGAACTCTGCTATTCAACCTTGAGGCTGGATTACTAGTGTGTCTGCAACTCCACGCAGGGGAGATGGGAGAGGTTGCTACAGAACCAAGGGCAGGAGCTCTGACATTAAACCTTAGGCCACTAGATTATAGCTGTCATCCAGAGGAACAGAGGACATAGGTTCAAGATGAAGGCAAAAAGATTTAATAGGAATCCGAGGGGTAACTTTTTCACACAAAGGATGGTGGGTGTAATATCCCTGTCCCACTTGGGAAACCTCTGGAGACTTTGCGCCCCACCCAAGGTTTCCGTGCAGTTCCCGGAGGTTGCAGGTGGTTGCACGTAGTGGAAGCAGGTAGGGAGACTGACAAAAACCTCCGTGAACCTCCGGGAACTGCACAGAAACCTTGGGTGGGGCACAAAGTCTCCAGAGGTTTCCATTCAGGTTTCCTAACTGACAGGGGCATAAGGAACAAGCTGCCAGAGGAGGTAGTTGAGACTGGGACTATCCCAATGTTTAAGAAACTGTTAGACGGGTACAAGGGTAGGACAGGTTTAGAGGGATATTGGCCAAAAGTAGGCAGGAGGGACTAGTGTAGCTGGGACATGTTGGCCAGTGTGGGTAAGTTGGGCTGAAGAGCCTGTTTCCACACTATATGATTCTATGACTCTATCACTTAGAGCCATACAGCAAGGCAACAGGCCCTTCAGCCCACCTTGACCATGCCAACCGAGTTGGGATATTGGGCAAGTCCTGCATTTGGCTGACAGCCCTCCAAATCCTTCCTTATCCATAAATCTGCCTAAATGTTTTAGTTTGGAGATACTGCCCCTTCGGCCCACCGAATGTACGACGACCATCGATCACCCTGTTCACACTAGTTCTGTGTTATCCCACATACCCATCCACTCCCTACACACCAGGGGCAATTTACAGAGGGCCAATTAACCTGCAAACGCACACGAGGACAGGATTGAACCCGGTTCTCTGGCGCTGTGAGGCAGCAGCTCAACCCGCTGCACCAGTGCGTCAAGACACAAGAGTGTTTTATTATCTATCGTATGTCCTGAAATGAAACAATGATATTCTTACAGTACTTGGCAATGCCTTTTAGAGGGTATAATTGCATCGGCTTCTATTGCTTGCTTGGGCAGCTCTTTCCACACACAGACTAACTACTGTGTTATTTGCTCCCCATTGAGATCAGTTAACACAATCAAAAGGTGGGATACAACAACATGGAAAACTTAAAAGGTAGTCAGTAGCATGGCTGACAAGTTTGAAAATATTCCCAATCCACATGGCCAAACCCTCCGCACAGCCCTTCCGCAAAACATCACCACGAGCGATCTCTCACCTCGCAGAAGGTCCCGGTGTGACCACGCTCGCACTGACAGTGGAAGCCCCCCAGCAGGTCCTGACACCGACCCTTGTTCACACAGGGCTGACTGGCACACTCGTTGATGTCAATCTCGCAGTTCCTGCCGACAACCCCACGCGGGCAGACACACTGGTAACCGTGCATGCCGTCCGGCTGCAACAGTAACGGGAAAGAGGTTACACCAACCGCACGAGAGAGACTCAACACTTCCACTCCGAGCAGTTTAGACAAACATATACAGCGTGGAAGTATACACGGCGTGGAAATATATACGGTGATAAATACAGCGTGGAAATGTACACAATATTTACAGCGTGAAAACATATACAGGGTGGAAGTATACACAGCGTGGAAATATATATGGTGATAAATACAGCGTGGAAGTATATACGGTGATAAATACAGCGTGGAAGTATATAGGGTGATAAATACAGCGTGGATATATATACGATATATACAGCGTGGAGATATACACAGCGTGGAAACAGGCCCTTCCTCCCACACTGACTATCGATCACCATTTTCTCTAGTTCTATGTTATCCCACTTTCTCATCCACTCCCTACACACTGGGGACAATATACAAAGAGCCAATTAACCTATAAACCCGCATGTCTTTGGGATGTGGGGTGGAGACCCACGCCTACCCTGTGAGATAGGCGCAAAAAGCTGGAGTAACTCAGCGGATCTGGAGAAAAGGAATAGGTGGCGTTTTGGATCGAGAACATTCTTCATAGAGAACTTCTTCTACAGTTGTATAGGGCTCTGGTGAGATCACATCTGGAGTATTGTGTGCAGTTTTGGTCTCCTAATTTGAGGGAGGACATCCTTGCGATTGAGGCAGTGCAGCGTAGGTTCACGAGATTGATCCCTGGGATGGCGGAACTGTCATATGAGGAAAGATTGAAAAGACTAGGCTTGTATTCACTGGAGTTTCGATGGATGAGGGGGGATCTTATAGAAACATATAAAATTATAAAAAGGACTGGACAAGCTAGATGCAGGAAATATGTTCCCAATGTTGGGCGAGTCCAGAACCAGGGGCCACAGTCTTAGAATAAAGGGGAAGCCATTTAAGACTGAGGTGAGAAAAAACTTTTTCACCCAGAGAGTTGTGAATTTATGGAATTCCCTGCCACAGAGGGCAGTGGAGGCCAAGTCACTGAATGGATTTAAGAGTTAGATAGAGCTCTAGGGGCTAGTGGAATCAAGGGATATGGGGAGAAGGCAGGCACGGGCTATTGATTGGGGACGATCAGCATTGATCACAATGAATGGCGGTGCTGGATCGAAGGGCTGAATGGCCTCCTCCTGCACCTATTTTCTATGTTTCTACAGCTGGAAGCTGTTCTTATGAAGCTGCAGCAAGTAAAAATCTCTTTGTTCCAGTTCATATCTGGTGCGTATGTCAATTAGATCCTGTACAGGGTGGACACAAAATGCTGGAGTAACTCAGCGGGTGAGGCAGCACCTCTGGAGAGAAGGAATGGGTGACGTTTCGTGTCGGGACCCTTCTTCAGACTTACACGTGCAACTGTACAGCATAGGAACAGGGCCTTCGACCCACAATGTCTGTGTAGAACAAGTGAAACTAATCTCCTCTGCCAGCAGGTGATCCTTCCATTCTCTGCATATCTATCTAAAAGCCTCTTAAATGCCACTAATGTATCTGCCTCCACCACCACCCGCAGCAGTGCGTTCCAGACACCCGCCACCAATGGTCCCAAGTATCAGGGAGTGGTGTAATGGAGAACTATTGTGAATGGGTGCTTGATGGTCGGCATGGACTCGGTGGGCTGAAGGGCCAGTATATCAGAGTTGTATCTCTAAACTAAACTAAATCAATCGGGTTTCATACCTTGCACGCGGCTCCATTCTGGCATTGTCCGTGGCAGTTCTCAGTGTCTGGAAAAGTCAATGAGTTGACAGTTAGAGGACAATTTAAAGCACAGCCCACCTCGGCAGGTTGAGAGGTGGGTGGATGAGCCACCTTTACATTATCTCCTTCTGCTGCCACGTATTGAACAGCGAGGACCGACACACAATACCCAGGCACGTGTCTGGGACGTCTGCACACCCCTCAGCAGCACAGCACGGTTTTAAATGGAAGAGCAGGAGTATCCTGGCTTCCCACCCTGCCGATATACTCAATATTCCCAAATCGGGAACAGTCTTAAAGAAGGAACTGCAGATGCTGGAAAATCGAAGGTAGACAAAAGTGCTGGAGAAACTCAGCGGGTGCAGCAGCATCTATGGAGTGAAGGAAATAGGCAACGATTCGGGCCGAAACGTTGCCTATTTCCTTCGCTCCATGGATGCTGCTGCACCAGTTGAGTTTCCCCAGCACTTTTGTCTACCTTCGGGAACAGTCTTTATCCCTCTCTTACAAGCGCCCAGGTACACAGATCAGTACAGCACAGTAACTGGCCATTCTGCCCACAATGTCTGTGCCTAACATGACACCAAGTTAAACTAATCTTCATTGCCCCATTCTCTGCATATCTATGCGTCTATCTAAAAGACTCTTAAACACCATTATCATATCTGCCTTCACCACCGTCAACGGCAGCGCGTTCCAGGCAGCGGCCTGGCACTCCATCAGCGGCCTGCCGCTCCAAGAAGGCCGAGCGCGCGGATCATACACGGTCTGTGGCGGCAAGGAGCGGTGGTGGACATCGACAACATCGTCTGGCCAGGCCAACCCCTGCAACACCGGCCCAGTAATTCGGTCTGATTGTGCTAATGTATAGGAAGATTGTCACCGAACTGTGCACAAAAAAATAATTTCTCTGTACTTAGGTACATGACAATAAGGTACCAATGATCCATTGAGGTGAATTTATAGCGACTCTCCTTCATTGGTCTTTGAGACACCAATGTAACAGGGGGTTGCAAACACACCGACAGACACGCACACACAGACAGACACGCACACACGGACAGACACGCACACACAGACAGACACGCACACACGGACAGACACACACACACGGACAGACACGCACACACACAGATACACAGACACACACACACACAGATACACACAGACACACGCAGACACACACACACACACACAGACACACACACACACACAGACACACACACACACACACAGATACACACACACACACACATACACAAACACACACACGGACAGACACACACACACACACAGATACACACAGACACACACACACGCACAGACAGACACGCACAAGGACAGACACACACACTACATACAGACAGACCCACACACGGACAGACACACACACATGGACAGACACACACACACACACACACACACACAGACAGCCCTACAGACAGACACACACACACACACACACACACACACCACACACAGGACAGACACAGACACACACACACACAGACATACATACACAGACATACAGACACACACACACACATGCGGATAGACAGACACACAGACAGACACACACACAGACAAACAGATACACAGACAGATACACAGACACACACACACACAGATAGACTATACGAGTGCACAAAAATATTAAGCAGAATACTGACGTAGATCACAGTTCTGTCCAGACCATCCTGGGAGGCAGTCACAGTAATATCCACCAATCAAATTTCTACAAGGGTAAGAGTTAACGCAAGGCTCCACCTCACATTCATTAGCATCTGTGAAAGGAGAGGGGGGAATGCAAGAGAAGAGAGAAAAAAGTCAGCAACCACTACCACAAAAAGCATGCAAGCAGATTAGTTGGAAAAAGACCCAACGCATGACCACTGAAAAAGCACCAATTTGTCCAGTTATATATAAAAAATTAATGCAATCTCAAGAATGTGAAAAAAGACACAACGTGCTAGAGTAATTCAGCAGGTCAAGCAGCATCTCTGGAGGACATGGATAGATAACGGTTCTGGTCGAGATTCTTCTTCAGACTGCTATTAGAGCATTTACAATACTATATGGTAGTATGTATATAGTATACAATAGAATTATACTGGACCAGCATCTGAATCTGGAGAAGGGTGGCATGGTTGAAGGGTGGCACAGCGGTAGAGTTGCTGCCTCACAGCACCAAAGACCAGGTTTGATCCTGACTACAGATGCTGTCTGTACGGAGTTTGTACGTTCTACCTGTGGCCGTGTTGGGTTTTCTCCGGGTGCTCCGGTTTCCTCCCACATTCCAAAGACGTGCAGGTTTGTAGGTTAATCAGGTTCAGCAAATAGTCCCTAGCGGGTAGGATAGTGCTAGTGTATGGGTGATCACTGGTCGGCGTGGACTTGGTGGGTTGAAGGGCCTGTTTCCACACTGTATCCCTAAAACTAAGAAACACTTGGAAAGATACATGGATAGGAAAGGTTTAGAGGAATATGGGCCAAACGTGGGAAAGTGGGAACAGCTTAGATGGGTCGCTTTGGTCCACATGGGCAAGTTGGGCCCCTTTCCGTGCTCTATGACTATATGCCAAACTCCTACTAAACCCTTTTCTGGTTACTACAGATATTAGGTAGCCTTATTGGCATGGCATGGCATGTTGGCCTTCATAACAAGAGGAGTTGAGTATAGGAGCAAAGAGGTCCTTCTGCAGTTGTACAGAACCCTAGTGAGACCACACCTGGAGTATTGTGTGCAGTTTTGGTCCCCTAATTTGAGGAAGGACATTCTTGCTATTGAGGGACTGCAACGTAGGTTTACAAGGTTAATTCCCGGGATGGCGGGACTGTCATATGCTGAGAGAATGGAGCGGCTAGGCTTGTACACTCTGGAGTTTAGAAGGATGAGAGGGTTTCTTATTGAAACATATAAGATTATTAAGGGTTTGGACACGCTAGAGGCAGAAAACATGTGTAGGAAAGTGCTAGTGTTGGGGGAGTCCAGAACCAGGGGCCACAGTTTAAGAATAAGGGATAAGCCATTTAGAACGGAGACGAGGAAACACTTCTTCACACAAAGAGTTGTGAGTCTGTGGAATCTCTGCCTCAGAGGGCGATGGAGGCCGGTTCTCTGGATACTTTTAAGAGATAGATATGGGCTCTTAAAGATAGGGCAGTCAGGGGATATGGGGAGAAGGCAGGAACGGGGTACTGATTGGGGTTGGTCAGCCATGATCACATTGAATGGCGGTGCTGGCTCGAAGGGCCGAATGGCCTACTCCTGCACCTATTGTCTATTGTCTATTATTCCCCACATGCACCAATCACCACAATTAAAAACCAGGAAGCAGAAGGATTTCAATACCGTCACCATTAGGGCACCTGAATGTATCAATGCCAACCCTAGTGAGGAGGAAGCTGGCCTTTCAAGGCATGTGCTCACCCACTCATGCTCCCGGTGGCTGGAGTAAGCTGGAACAAGCATGCTGCACATCAGAGGGAGCTCGGTCTCTGCTGAAAGGCCTGTCATTCAAGATGTGTGGGAAGGAACTGCAGATGTTGGTTTACACACCGAAGATAGACACAAAATGCTGGAGTAACTCAGCGGGACAGGCTGGATCTCTGGAGAGAAGGAATGGGTGACGTCTAGATCGAGACGCTTCTTCAGACTGAGGCTCAGACTCAGTGAAGAAGGGTCTCAACCCAAAACTTCACCCATTCCTTCTATCCACAGATGCTACCAGTCCCTCTGAGTTACTCCAGCATTTTGTGTCATTCAAGATGGCAGCTGACCCACGCCTTCACTCCATATCACTGCCCTGTTACGATCATTATCTGTGGCCTGCAAGAGGCGGTCCACAATCTGTTCACTCAGCCTCAAGTCCCATACAAGCAGAAGGCTGCTCAACGCTCCTTACCCAGCTGACAGGTCTTCCCGATCCACTGCCCCGGGCAGATGCACTCAAACCCATTGATACGATCAATGCAGGTTCCACTGTGGGCACACGGAGTAGATGCACAGTCATCGATATCTGTTGGGAGAGGCAGTCCGTCAGCGAGGGGAGTAGGCGGTGGGGTGGGTGGAGACAGGGAGGGGGACACACACACAGGGGGACGCACACACACAGAGGGGACACACACACACATACAGGGACACACAGACACACACACACACAGGGACACACACATACACAGAGGGACACACACACACACACAGACGGACACACACAGAATGAGGGGAACAAAATGAGGGCGCAAAATGGGAGTGAACAAGAGCACGAGAAAACGCATAAGGGATGAGAGAGCATCAAATACTTTTCACTGTACCTCGGTACACGTGACAATAAACTAAAGAGAGAGAGAGAGAAAGAGAATGGGGAAAGAGGAAAAGAAAGAGAGAGAGAGAAAAAGAGAAAAGAGATGGGAGAAAGAGAGAGGGAGAGAGACTCCAGTCATCACCGACATCAGTGAACGTACCGATGGCGCAGGTGTTCCCATTCCACCCCGCAGGGCACTGGCACTCAAAGCCGGTGGGGATCTCGTGGCAGGTGCCCCCATTTGCACACGGGTTGGATACACACGCATGCTCGGCTAGAACCAAAGAGGAAAGTCAGGCGGAATTAGAGCAGTACTCACACTTGCCCCCCACCTCAACCAGTTTCAATAAACAACCCTGACCAAGAGGGCCTTCTCCATGAAGGACGACTGGGGTCTAAATCCTTTACAGATATGATCACAGTGAGCTGGAAACCTGGATCTAAGGATGATCAGAGGAGGCTGTGCAAGTTAAGAACTCTCGGGCAGCACGGTGGCGCAGCACTAGAGTTGTTGCCTCACAGCACCAGAGGCCTGGGTTCCATCCTGAGCACGTGTCCTGTCTGTACGGATTTTGCACGTTCTCCCAGCGATCTGTGATGGTTTTCTCCAAGATCTTCAGTTTCCTCCAACACTCCAAAGACATTCAGGTTTGTAAGTTAATTGGCTTGGAATAAATGTGATTTTGTATCCTAGTGAGTGTGTGTGGAATAGTGTCAATGTGCGGGGATCGCAGGTTGGTGCGGGCTCGGTGGGCCGAAGGGCCTATTTCCGCGTGGTATCTCTAAACTAAACCAAAATAAACTCGAACCTGCCAAGTTACCAGGGGATGTACAGCACAGGTTGCTACCGCTGCTCCACCAGCTCCAACTCAGAGTTTCCAACGTTCCCTGGCCAGACTCAACAAAGTCAAGAACATGCTCAAAACCTCCTTGAAGACAAAAATGTTCTTAGGAATCCCTGGGCACAATCCCCGCTGCTCTGTTTCTATAGAAGATGGAGGAGATAGCAACTACTAGCGCAGGCAATATTTAGACAGGTACATGGATAGGACAGGTTTGGAAGGATATGGGCCAACTGGCCAGGTGCGACTAGTGTAGCTGGGACATGTTGGCCAGTGTGGGTGAGTTGGGCCGAAGGGCCTATTTCCACACTGTATCACTTTATGAATCTCTGTGACTCTATGACACCAAAATTCAGTTCATCGCTGAATACTCTGTCGAACTTCAGGTGTAGAAGGGCCAAATTCCACGCTGTATGATTCTATGACTGAGTAATAGAACAGGTAAATACACACAGTCTCTTGCCCAGAGTAGGTGAATCGAGGACCAGAAGACATGGGCTTAAGGTGAAGGGGAAAAGATTTAATAGGAATCTGAGGAGTAACCTTTTCACACAAAAAGTGGTGGGTGTATGGAACGAGCTGCCAGAAGGGGGTAGTTGAGGCTGGGACTATCCCAACATTCAAGAAACAGTTGGACAGGTACATGGATAGGACAGGTTTGGAGGGATATGGGCCAAGCGCAGGCAGGAGGGACGAGTGTAACTGGGACATGTTGGCCGGTGTGGGCGAGTTGAACTGAAGGGCCTGTATCACAGAGTTGTGATTCTGTGGAATTATCTGCCTCAGAGGGCGGTGGAGGCCGGTTCTCTGGATATTTTCAAGAGAGAACTAGATAGGGCTCTTAAAAATAGCGGAGTCACGGGATATGGGAGAAGGCAGGAACGGGGTACTGATTGGGGATGATCAGCCATGATCACATTGAATGGAGGAGCTGGCTCGAAGGGCCGAATGGCCTACTCCTGCACCTATTGTCTTTTGTCTATGACTCCCTGTGACTCTGCAATTCAGTTTGTCGCTGAATACTGTCTACTTGTAGAGGTGGAGAGTACACCGACTGGTTGCATCTCGATCCGGTTCAGGAACGTGAACACGAACGCCCAGGAATAAAGGAGGCTGCAGAGAATGGTAGACACAACCCCGGTCCCCACCAGCTAAGTGATCTACTGGAAGCACTGCCTCATAAAGACAGCTGATGCCATCAAAGACCCACATCACCCTGGCCTCTCTTCTCCCTTCTACCATCATGAAGGACGTACAGGAATCTGAGAACCGCGACCACCAGGTTCAAGAACAGCTTCTCCCCAACAACTATCAGGTTCCTGAACACTGCACTCCCTAATCACAACTCAACCCCAGCAACAAGGATCTACTGTGGACTTTGGCAGCATCATGTACCTTGGTTGCCTAGTATTACTGACCATTAATTTATTGTATTCTTGATTATTCTTTATTTATTTGCATGTTGAGACATTAATTGGGCTGTAACGCTGCAGCAAGTAGGAATTTCATTGTTCCCTGGCTCGTACATATGATAATTAAACTTGCTCAAAGAGAAAGGGGGGTGGGGGGGTTTCAGGATACCAGTGAGAACATCATGTCCATACGTCAGAAGACCATGCCAGGAGTGGACCGCCTTATGACACCCCTTTATGACACCCCTCACCAGCCTCGACATTTAGCCCATCCACAGTGACCTCGGCAGCACGGCGGCGCAGCGGTAGAGTTGCGCCAGAGACCCGGGTTCCATCCTGACTACGGGTGCTGTCTGAACGGAGTTTGTACGTTCTCCCTGTGACCTGCGTGGGTTTTCTCCAGTTTCTTCCCACACTCCGGTTCCAAATAAATTTCAAGATCTTTCTTTATGTTTACAAAGCCCTTAACGGGCTTGCCCCCACCTACATCAAAAGTCTGCTTACCCACCACACCACCTCCAGGTCCCTCAGATCGGCCGACTTGGGGTTACTGACCATACAGACCAGTCTAGGCATAAGCTCAGGGGCGACCGCGCCTTTGCGGTTGCAGCTCCTAGACTGTGGAACAGCATCCCTCTTCCCATCAGAACTGCCCCCTCCATCGACTCTTTTAAGTCGAGACTTAAAACTCAACTTTACTCTCAAGCCTTTCTTGACGTCCTCTGAGGGAGGGCTATATGTATGTATTTATGTATGTACTTAATCTATGAACCACTGTTGTTTTTTAAATGTGCTATAGAAATAAAAGTGACTTGACTTGACTTGACACTCCAAAAGCATGCAGGCTTGTAGGTTAATTGGCTTTGGTAAGTTGTAAAAAAATGTCCCTTGTGTGTAGGACAGTGCCAGCGTACGGGGCGAGCGCTGGTCGGCGCGGACTCGGTGGGCCGATGGGCCTGTTTCCGTGCTATATCTCAACAGTAAAGAAGTGGACAAGAAGCAAGTCCCCTGCCGACCGCGAGAAACTTCCCAACAAGGTGATCCTTTGTTCTTTGTCCCCATTGGAATAATCTTTGCAAATATTTACCCATTCCCTTTTAAACACGGCTGTTGCTTCCACGTGACAGCCTTCAGTGTAGAAATACGACAAATCCTATCCTTGAATATTTGCTCCCCTCCTTCTGACTCTGTGAGTAAATCCCACTCATCACCACTGCACCATGCCTCACCCCACAGCCCATCCTCTCCTCTTCAAGCTCTCCACTCTTGTACACCTCCACAATCCTCAAATACTAGCCCCAATCATCCCAAATTTTAAATACAAATCCAATCGTCAACAGTGAAGGACTGTTGTTCAAAATGACTTTCCATGCCACTTTTGTTTAGATTAGTGATACGGCGTGGAAACAGGCCCTTCAGCACACCCGTTCACACTTGTTCTATGTTACCCTACTTTCTCATCTACTCCCTACGCGCTGGGGCCAATTAACCTACAAACCTGCATTTCTTTGGGATGTGGGAGGAAACAGGAGCACCCATACAGTCCTCCACAAAGATCTCCTCTAAAACCTATCTGCCGACCAGCCTTCTAATGAAATGCCACCTTGTTACAATGGACTGAGCAAATACTGAGTGATGGAACCAACAGAATTGTGCCTCTGGATATAACAGGGCAGTAGAGCACAGGAACAGGCCCTTCAGCCCACTAATCTATGCTATCTGCACGTGATCCACACCCCTCCATTTCCATCTATCTAAAAAGCCTCTTAAATGTAACGATCATATCTGCCCTCCACCACTACCCCCAGCAGCGAGTTCCACGCACTTATCACCCTTTGAATATTGCCTCAGGTGGAATATTGCCTTGGGGGAACGGGTTGCGTTTTTTAACTTTAGAAATTCAAGTTTAAGAAATATTTAGCAGCTAAAATCCTTGCTGGCCCATCTTGCAACAAAGTTGTAATCGAGGAACACTCAGTCCTTCCTTTAGCTGAACGGGGGGAGGGCGCAATTGCATTCTTTTTTAAAGTCCTCGACGCAAGAGGATGGGGAGGCAGTGCTGGGGGATACGCCCCTGCACACTTGGGGGCTATGGGTGAGTGGTGGAATATGGGGGGACGGGTGAGTGGTGGAATATTGCATTGGGGGAAAGGGTTGCGTTGGGAGACAGGGACAGGGACCCCGTGTGACAGGGCCCAGTTGGTCTAGTCTCCTTTAAACTTTGCCTGTCTCACCTTAAAGCTATGCCCTCGTCTGATTTTTCCACCCTGGGTAAAAGGTTCTTACTGTCTGTTCCTATCTAAGCCTCTCCTAATTTTATGTAGTTTGGTTGCATTACCAAATTAAAGAAAGACACAGAGTAACGCTGGTAGACAAAAATGCTGGAGAAACTCAGCGGGTGAGGCAGCATCTATGGAGTGAAGGAATAGGTGACGTTTCGAGTCGGGACCCAAAACGTCACCTATTCCTTTGCTCCATAGATGCTGCCTCACCCGCTGAATTTCTCCAGCATTTTTGTCTACCTTTGATTTTTCCAGCATCTGCAGTTCTTTCTTATACAGAGTAATGCTGGAGTAACTGTGGGTCAGGCAGCATCTGTGGAGAACATGGATAGATTAAATTTTGGGTCAGGTCCTCTCTTCACACTGATGCTGTCTGACCCGCTGAGTTACTCCCTCACATTGTGTCTTTTTTTTTTTTGCACCTGCAGTTCCTAGTTCCGACTTTTATTAAATTAACGGGTAGTTTCACTTGCACTGCGTGCTGTTCACTTACCGATCTCACAGGTCTTGCCAGAATATCCTTCGGGACATGCGCATTGGTATTCATCGGGTTCAGTGTTCATGCAAGTCCCTCCATTGATGCAGGGGTGATGCGTCCCGCAGTAATTCAAGTCTTCGGGAGGGAAGAGAATTATTGGTTGAAGTTAAAGGGTCAGACGCAGAAGCCATGTGCACACACCAAGCCCTCCCCCCTGGCTGAGATACCAGACATTCAGCTGGGTCCGTGGACAAGTGACAACTTGTCATTTGTCCCAAGGCAACTGAAGGCCCATTAATCATTGACCGGCCAGGTGCATGGTTCACTTTTGCACAAAGACTTAAAATAGTGCTGCTTTTGAACCAAACTCTGTCCTTAAATGTGAATGGTATTATTAAAGTAAGTCATTGTATTTTAAAAGGAATTTCAAGTATTACAGATAGACAGGGAACTTCAAATAGTACAGGTTGTTTTTTTTTTTTGTTTGTTTAATATATAATTTATGATGCTTTTATAAGTCATATACTAAGATTTTATATGTATTTGATGGTGTTTTTATATGCAATGTATTTTTAAGTAAATGTTGTCCCTTGTCTGGACCATGTGTCCAGAATAACATTTATTATTATTATTATTATTGTTATTATTATTATTAATACTGAGAAAAACTGATTTGTAAAGTTAACCAAACTCTGTCCTTAAATGATGATGATATTAATATTATTAAAGCAGTCACAGCATTAGAAAGGAACAAATAGTGCAAGTTGTGTAAGAAAGAACTGCAGATGCTGGATAAAATCGAAGGTAGACACAAAATGCTGGAGTAACTCAGCGGGTGAGGCAGCATCTATGGAGAGAAGGAATGGGAGACGTTTCGGGTCGAGACCCTTAAGGTCACCCATTCGTTCTCTCCATAGATGCTGCCTCACCCGCTGAGTTATATAGTGCAGGTTGTTTGATACTGAGAAGAACAGATTACGTTATTTAACCAAACTCTGCCCTTAAATGTTGATGATTCAGCAGGTGCTGTATTACGATGCAATTTCAAACTAGTGTAGGTTTTCTGATATTGGGGAAAAGCATTTGGGAGGTTAACCCAAAGTTTGCAGTTTTTGAGGGGATCAAACTAACAGAACACGAACAAGCAGGACTGAGAAACCAGAGATACACACAAAATGCTGGATAAACTCAGCGGGACAGGCAGCATCTCTGGAGAGAAGGAATGGGCGATGTTTCGGGTCGAAACATATTCTTCAGGCTGAGAGTGAGATAGTTTACACGACTGAACTGTACACAAAGATGCGGGGAAGGCTGTCCAGAGTGGGGAGATTAGAGTTAGAGGTGTATCACAGAGACTGGAGCAATCTGATGAAGGGTCCCAACCCAAAATGTCAGTCTGAAGAAGGGTCCCGAATCAAATGTCAGTTTGAAGAAGGGTCCCAACCCAAAACGTCACCCATCCTTTTTCTCCACAGATGCTGCCTGACCCGCTGAGTTACCCCAGCACTTTTCATCTATCTTTGGTATAAATCAGCATCTGCAGTTCCTTGTTTCTACCTTCCTTGTTTTGCCAGGTAGGAGAGAATATGGAAAGGGACGCAATTAAAATGATCTGGGTTTTGATACACGAGTCGTCAAAACTACGTAGAATGAAAAACTTCTGTGTTAAATGGAACCATTATGTGCGTGACTCAATTAGCCATTCCCGCATCTCTTCAAAGGCAGGAAACAGCTCAGCCCAGCACTTTCAATGAGATGTAATGGTGGGCGTGCAAACATTTCAGCAAGGCTTCCTGTTGAGGTACAGCTTTTGCTCAGACTGGAGTGGAGGCAGCAAAGAAAACTGGGTGGCAGAATGTTGGCGTGTCCGACTGCCAGCACGGAATGGTGACTGGGAGCAACGCCAAACTATGAACACACTCTTAACAACATGGAGACCGGAACAATAAGTTCCAATAAGCATTGATTGCAAATAATGCAGAACACAGAAATGGAGGATATGGTGCAAATGATCCATGCCAGATATCCGCCTTGGTCCCACCTCACCATCGGCATTTTCCATTCTCTTACCCCCTTGTGTTATTTGCTTCCTCTGAAGCGGAATTATACCAGTCACCCAGACACTCTGTCTGGGACCAAAGATAGACATAAAATGCTGGAGTAACTCAGCGGGACAGGCAGCATCTCTGGAGAGAAGGAATGGGAGACGTTTCGGGTCGAGACCCTTCTTCAGGGGAGAGGGAGACACAGAGATATTGCAGGGTAAGTGTGAAAATAAGAGATCAAAGGGGACGAGGATCAAGTAAAATGTTGAATAGATCATTGTTAGCTAGGGGAGGGTGACAACAAGGCGCACCATGTAAAATTTAATCAGGAGGACAGTCAGACTGGTCGGAGAACTGAGATGGAGGAGTGATGGAGAGAGAGGGAAAGCAAGGAATACTAGAGGTTAGGGAAATCAAAATTTGTGTCGCTGGGGTGTAAACTGCCCAAGCGAAATATGAGGTGCTGTTCCTCGAATTTGCGCTGGGCCTCACTCTGACAATGGAGGAGGCCCAGGACAGAAAGGTCAGTGTGGGAATGGGAGGGGGAGTTAAAGTGTTTAGTAACCGGGAGATCAAGTATGTCTTGGCGGACTGAGTGAAGGTGTTCAGCGAAACAATCGCTGAGCCTGCGCTTGGTCTTGCTGATACAGAGGAGTCCACACCTGGAACCGAGCTACCTATTCTCACCCCTCTCTGGTAAAGCTGTTTCACCAGCATGTCTCACTGCATTGATTGGTGACTGCGCAGTATTTATGAAGCTCAGCACGGTAGTCCAGCATGGAGGCAGGCACAAATTCCTCTCGCCATGTTGTGGACATTCAGGGGAGCAGGCATGCTGCTGGGGGTGCTCAGTGTAATCAACAGATCCCCACATACACCCTTAACATATATCGACACAGGGCGCCCAGCAGTAGAGTTGCTCCTGACAGCGCCAGAGACCCCGGGTTCAATCCTGACTACGGGTACTTATCTGTACAGTGTTTGCACGTTCTCCCCATGACCCGAGTGGCTTTTCTCTGGAAGCTCTTGCTTCCTCCCACACTCCAAAGAGGTACAGGTCCGTAGGTTAAACGGTTTGGTATAATTGTAAATTGTCCCTGGTGTGGTGTTAGGATGGTGTTAGTGTGCGGTGATCGCTGGTCGGCACTGGCTCAGTGGGACGAAGGGCCTGTTTCCACACTGTGTCCCTAAACTAAACTAAAACAGTCCAGCACAGCAACACTCTTCTGCCCACAGTCCATGCTGAACATGATACCAAGTCAGTCTCTGCCTGCACATGATCCACCTCCCTCCATTCCCCGCACATCCATCCATGTTCCTATCTAAAAGCCTCTTCAATACGGCTGTCATGTCCGCCTCCAGCACCACCGCACCCCACCGCAATGCGTTTCACACACTCTCCACTCGCCGTGTCCTGCACAACTCCTTCAAACTTTGCCCCTCTCACCTTAAACCCATGTCCTCTAGTCTTTGACCTTTCCACCCTGGAGGGGAAAAAAAGCTTTTGACTGGCTACCCTATCTATGCCTCCCATCATTTTATATAGTTCCATCAGGTCTCCACTTAGCCTCCAAAGTTCCAGAGTAAACAACCCCCAAGTCTGGCCAACTGACACAAAATGTTGGAGTAACTCAGTGGGTCAGGCAGGGGATATGGGGAGAAGGCAAATTAATGGAAAATATACTTAGAGATAATATATATAAGCATCTGGATAAACAGGGTCTGATTAGGAACAGTCAACATGGATTTGTGCCTGGAAGGTCATGTTTGACTAATCTTCTTTAATTTTTTGAAGAGGTTACTAGGGAAATTGACGAGGGTAAAGCAGTGGATGTTGTCTATATGGACTTTAGTAAGGCCTTTGACAAGGTTCCTCATGGGAGGTTGGTTAAGAAGGTTCAACTGTTGGGTATAAATGCAGGAGTAGCAAGATGGATTCAACAGTGGCTGAATGGGAGATGCCAGAGGGTAATGGTGGATGGCTGTTTGTCGGGTTGGAGGCAGGTGACTAGTGGGGTGCCTCATGGATCTGTGTTGGGTCCTTTGTTGTTTGTCATGTACATCAATGATCTGGATGAAGGTGTGGTAAATTGGATTAGTAAGTATGCAGATGATACCAAGATAGGGGGTGTTGTGGATAATGAAGAGGATTTCCAAAGTCTACAGAGTGATTTAGGCCATTTGGAAGAATGGGCTGAAAGATGGCAGATGGAGTTTAATGCTGATAAATGTGAGGTGCTACACCTTGGCAGGACAAATCAAAATAGGACGTACATGGTAAATGGTAGGGAATTGAAGAATGCAGTTGAACAGAGGGATCTGGGAATAACCGTGCATAGTTCCTTGAAGGTTGAATCTCATATAGACAGGGTGGTAAAGAAAGCTTTTGGTATGCTAGCCTTTATAAATCAGAGCATTGAGTATAGAAGCTGGGATGTAATGTTAAAATTGTACATTGCATTGGTGAGACCAAATCTGGAGTATGGTGTACAATTTTGGTCGCCCAATTATAGGAAGGATGTCAACAAAATAGAGAGAGTACAGAGGAGATTTACTAGAATGTGTCCTGGGTTTCAACAACTAAGTTACAGAGAAAGGTTGAATAGGTTAGGTCTTTATTCTCTGGAGCGCAGAAGGTTAAGGGGGGACTTGATAGAGGTCTTTAAAATGATGAGAGGGATAGACAGAGTTGATGTGGACAAGCTTTTCCCTTTGAGAATAGGGAAGGTTCAAACAAGAGGACATGACTTCAGAATTAAGGGACAGAAGTTTAGGGGTAACATGAGGGGGAACTTCTTTACTCAGAGAGTGGTAGCGGTGTGGAATGAGCTTCCAGTGGAAGTGGTGGAGGCAGGTTCGTTGGTATCATTTAAAAATAAATTGGATAGGCATATGGATGAGAAGGGAATGGAGGGTTATGGTATGAGTGCAGGCAGGTGGGACTAAGGGAAAATAATTGTTTGGCACGGACTTGTAGGGCCGAGATGGCCTGTTTCTGTGCTGTAATTGTTATATGGTTATATGGTTATATGTTATATGGTTAAGGCAGGAACGGGGTACTGATTGGGGATGATCAGCCATGATCACATTGAATGCCGGTGCTGGCTCAAAGGGCCGAATGGCCTACTCCTGCACCTATTGTCTATTGTCTATCTCTGGAGAGAGGGAATAGGTGATGTTTCAGGGTCGAGACCCTTCCTGAGAGGGAAACTGGAGGTATGAAAGGGTATCTCTAATCCAGGCGGCGTTATGGTGAAAGTGACACCAAACAATAGCCTCAAGAGAAGACTTACTTGGCATGTACGTACCTTTGTCACACAGCAGACCTCCCCAGTTGGTTTCGCAGTTACACTTCCACGGCTCCACACACGTCCCGTGGACACAGCCTGGGTATGGGATACACTCGTCACAGAACTGTCCCTGCCATCCATACAAGCACCTGGAAGCAGAGGGTGAAATGAGGTTAATACACATCCCAGGTGCAAAGTACATTCAATACAATCTGTGACATTCAGTGTGTAGGAAGGAACTGCAGCTGCTGGTTTATAAAGAAGATGGACACAGAATGCTGGAGTAATTCGGCGGGTCAGGCAGTTTCTCTGGATCCTTGTAATAAAAATCATTCCCTCATCATGTATCTGTACACTGCAAATGGTTTGATTGTAATCATATATTGTCTTTCCGCTGACTGGTTAGCACGCAACAAAAGCTTTTCATTGTTCCTCAGTCCACGTGACAATAAACTAAACTGAATTGGAGAAAATAGGTAACGTTTTGGGTTGAGACCCTTATTCCAACTAAGTCTGAAGAAATGTTACCTATTCTTTTTCTCCAGGGATGCTGCCTGACCCGCTGAGTTGTTCTATAATATTCAGTTGACTACTGACTGGTCAATGGCAGAGATTAGTGTAGATGGCTATTTAATTGTGGGGCCAAGGGTCTGTTTCTTTGAACAAAGTCTGTCATTTCACATTTCTTTGAACTCTGGATGAGTCCAACACCTCTACCGAGTCTACGGAAATCTGCCATGTCTCCAATAACTCTTACAAACTTCAACACAACACTGCCAGGCTGCATCACAGTTTTGTACAGCTCTGCCCAAAACCGCAAAAAATTAGACAGTTGTGGATGTAGCCCAGTCCATCACACAGACCACACTCCCCACCATTGTAGATGTAGCCCAGTCCATCACACAGACCACACTCCCCACCATTGTAGATGTAGCCCAGTCCATCACACAGACCAATCTACACTTCACGCTGCCTCGGGAAAGCAGCCAACATAATCAAAGGCTTGTCCCACCCCGGTCATTCCTTCTTCTCCCCGCTCCCGTCCGGCGGAAGGTACAGAAGCTTGAAAGCGCACACCACCAGACTCAGGAACAGCTTCTTCCCCTCTGTTATCGGGCATCTGAACGGTCCTTCCATAAGCTAGGGTATTGTCCAGATTTACCAACCAATTCATGGCAGACATTGGAGTGTTTCTATGGAGCTGTTTGGCCACATAGCTGAGAAACATAATCTGCACTCTGTTATTTCTCTTCATTCTCCCTCGTGTACATACTTGTGCTTGGCTTGGTTGTATTCACGTATAGTAATACTTCATTTCCTTGGATAGCACTGCAAATAGAAAATAAGTGGCGGAGTAGGCCATTCGGTCCTTGGAGCTAGCACCGCCATTCAATATGATCATGGCTGATCATCCAAAATCATTACCCCGTTTCTGCTTACTCCCCATATCCCTTGATTCTGTTAGCCCTAAGAGCTATATCTAACTCTCTCTTGAAAACATCAATATGCATAATCAATATGCCTCTACTCACTGCATGTCCATGTGTTTTATCAAGAGTCTCTCATATACTACTATCGATCTGCCTTTACCACCACCCCTGGCAGACTTTCCAGGCACTTATCACCCTGTGGATTAAATAAATCTTGCCCCGCACATCTCCTTTAAACATTGCCACTCTCACCTTAAAGCTATGTCTTCTAGTATTTAATTTTTTCATCCCGGGTTCTGACTGTCTACCCTATCTATGCCTCTCACAATTATATATACTTTTATCAGGTCTCCCCTCAAGCTCCAGAGAAAACAATTCAAGTCTGTCCAACCTCTCCATATAACTAATACCCCCTAATCTAGACATCATTCTGGGAAACCTCCTCTGCACCCTCTCCAAAGCCTCCACATGCTTCCTGTAATGGGGCGACTAGAACTGCACACGATACTCCAAACACAGCTGAACCAAAGTTTTATAAAGTTGCAACATGACATCCTAACTCTTGTACTCAATATCCCGACAGATGAAGGCAAGTGTAATCTTAATAAATCTGGCAGGAGGCACAGTCATCAGAGAATATCGATTTACAACAATTAGCAGAGACAACATCTATTTTAAACATCTTATGACAATCCAGATCTCACTGCCCGCAAAAAGGATAGAAACAAACACAGCGGTACAATTACAGGAACAAGCAGTCAGAGTGGAATTAGATGGGATATCATTTTAACTGGAAGCCACTCGGACTTGAATAGTTTCCAAAAAGGAAACACACATTCACACATGGACACACACATCGACACACAGATACGCATGCACGCGCGCACACACACACACAGGCACAAACACACACACACTGACATGCGCGCACACACACACACACACACACAGACATGCACACACATGCACACCGACACAGGCACACACACCGACACGCACGCGCACACATACCGACCTGCACGCACACACACACCGACATGCGCACACAGACATGCACACACACACCAGCATACACACACCAGCATACACACACCAGCACACACACCAGCACACGCACCAGCACCAGCAGGAGTAGAGGTTTATCTGGTGAAAGGCTACTTCAGCTATTGTTGGAGGGCGTCAGGGATCTATTTATACTGTTGGCAATGACTGAACACACAGCTGTCTCTCAGCATCATTTAGGGGACAAGCTGGCTTAGGTCATCTTGCAGAGATCAGAGTCATTGTATCCCCATGTGGAGTCACTGTAGAGTCGAGCACCAGTTGGATGGTCTTGGTTTAAGACCGGAATCGATCGTAAACCATCATCCAGGGAAAGGGATATTCCATACACACCACTATCAATAAGCGAGTTCGGTATTCCGACTGCGCATGCCCAGGTCATAGGTCACAAGCGAAAAACACTCTCGGCAGCCGTGCCGCGGAATGGACATAGACCTGCGCTTCATCCACAGCCAGGATCGATCCTGGGTCTCCGGCGCCGCAATTGCTGCCAAACCGTCACTGGACCATCCCCGTCCCCTCCCATGTGCCCCCCGCCCCCCCCCCGGGGGCGGACAGAGACGTCGGGAGTCAGACGGGAGCGGCGCCCCCAGGCCCACAGCGCTAAATTCAGCTCAACTCTGCCTGTTAACCTACCAGCCCTGCCTGGACTTAAGGGAACGACGGCGCAGGCTTATAGTCAGCACGGAGAAGCAGCGCTAACTCCACGGCTCTGGGCAGGCATCCCGTCAGACCAGGCAGGGCTGTAGGTTAACCTGGCGGGACAGGGGACGGGGACGGGGATGGTCCACTGGCGGTTCGGCAGCGATTGCGGTGCCGGAGACGATCCTTGATTACTTGCGTTTTGCGGAATACCGAACTCGCGTATACAAGATCAAATATACAGTACATATCAAATGACCTGAGCAACTATAATCTTCTGTGGAGTGTAACTTTGGTTGCACTATGGACTTTTGCTTTCACACTGTTATGGTTATCTAGTACATTTCCTATTATTGCACCATTATATTTCCCACCCATTCAAAACACACAGACCAAGCTTTACATCACTGTTAGCATTGAAGTTAGACACAAAATGCTAGAGTAACTCAGTACAACAGCTGGATAGAAGGACTGGGTGACCTTTCGGATCGAGGCCCTTCTTCAGACTCGGAGTCACGGGAGGGGGAAACTAGAGATATGGATGGGTACAAAACTCTTCAAAAAAGCTTCACTCTATTTCAAAGTCCATGGCTTCAGGAGGTAAGAGTATTTAATTGTCATATGTACCAAAAATGAAATTCTTACTTGCTGTAGCTGAACAGGACCATAAATGCAATAACAAGCAGATAATATATAATAATCAAACATGCTTAAGAAGGAACTGCAGATGCTGGAAAAATCAAAGGTAGACAAAAATGTTGACTTTGTCTGGTCGGAGTGAAATGAGAGTGTGGTGTGGATCTGTTATGATATTCGTAAGTTCATGAGTTATAGGAGGAGAAGTAGGCCATTTAGCCCACCCACGTCTACTCCTCCATTCAATCATGGCTGATCTATCTCTCCCTCCTAACCCCATTCTCTTGCCTTCTCCCCATAACCCCTAACACCCGTACTATTCAAGAATTTGCTGCTTTTTTGATGCATTGCCCTCCATCGATCCCTCAATGGTGGGGAAGTCAGTATTTATGGTGGACTGGGTGGTGAGTCACCAACACAATATTGTTTATACAGCACCCGTTAATGTAGGAAAATAACCCTTGCCACATCACACGACGACACAAAGGCGAAGCGGCAGAGTTGCTGCCTTAAAGCGCCAGAGACCCGGCTTCCATTCTGACTAAGGGTGCTGTCTGTGCAGAGTTTGTATGTTCTCGCTGTGAGAACTCCGAGTGGGTTTCCTCCAGGTGCTCCGGTTTCCTCTCACGTCCCAAAGAAGTACATGTTTGTAGGTAGACACAAAATGTTGGAGTAACTCAGCGGGTGAGGCAGCATCTCTGGAGAGGAGGAATGGCCCTCTGTAAATTGCTCCCTGGTGTGTAGGTAGTGGATATGAAAGTGGGATAACATAGAACTAGTGCGAAGAATGGTCTTGACTCAAAACATCACCTGTTTATTTTCTTCAGAGATGCTGCCTGACCTGCTGAATTACTTCACCATCTTGTGCCTATCTTCAGTGTAAACCAGTATCTGCAGATCCCTCCTCTACAAAGAACTAATGACCCACACCTCACAGTGGAATCTATAAGATAGGAGTCGATATTCCAGGATCAGACCACACCGACCAAGGTGCAGTGGGTGAGAACTTTGGACTTAGACAATAGACAATAGGTGCAGGAGTAGGCCATTGGGCCCTTCGAGCCAGCACCGCCATTCAATGTGATCATGGCTGATCATCCCCAATCAGTACCCCCTGTTCCTGCCTTCTCCCCATATCACCTGACTCCGCTATCTTTAAGAGCCCTATCTAGCTCTCTCTTGGACTTGGACTTGGACTGGTTGCTCCTGAATAGAACAGGTACGGTTCACTAATCTCCAATTTATTTGTCCCGCGGCTTATTTAATCATGCAACCGGCAATTCAATCCATCAGTGGATCACAAAACAGTTGCAAAAACATTGGATGTATGAAGGGATTGGATTTCTAAACACGACGCTGCCTCCACGAACCATCTGGCAGTGGGATGAAGTAAGCACAGGGCACCAGCAACCTTCAGCAGATGATTTACGGCGAGATCAGACCCTTTGTAGGGGATGAATGCGCGAATGTTCCCGGGTTTCCAGGCTGGCGCCAGTACCTTGGCCCAAGGATGATATTTGCCTGAGCCCACGTTATCACAGTGGCAGCACACCATGGCAGCCGTCTATACTCCGGCCACTTGCCCAGCCACCTCCCCAAGCCACTGACTCACAGCAGAGGAACAGCACCACAGTCACACAGTGTGGAAACAGGCCCTTCAGCCCAGCTTGCCCACACTGAACAACACACCTCATCTGAAGAAGGATCTCCACCCGAAACATCACCTATCCGTGTCCTCCACGGATGCTGCCTGACCCGCTGAGTTACTCCAGCACTCTGTGTAACGTTACCTATCCATGTTCTCCACAGATGCTGCCTGACCCGCTGAGTTACTCCAGCACTCTGTGTAACGTTACCTATCCATGTTCTCCATGGATGCTGCCTGACCCGATTGAGTTACTCCAGCACTCTGTGTAACGTTACCTATCCATGTTCTCCACAGATGCTGCCTGACCTGCTGAGTTACTCCAGCATTCTGTGAAACGTCACCTATTCATGTTCTCCAGAGATGCTGCCTGTCCTGCTGAGTTACTCCAGCATTTTAGTGTAAACCAGCATTTGCAGTTCCTTCCAATACATGTCCCATCTACACGTCACACCTTCCAGCATTTGCCCACATCCCTCTAAAGTCTAAACTTATCTATGTGCCTGTCTAAAACTTTGAAATAGTCCCTGCCTCAACTACCTCCTGCAGCAGGCAGTTTGTTCCCTACACCCACCACCCTTTGTGTGAAAAGGTTGCCCCTCAGGATCTTATCAAATCTTTCGCCTCACACCTTAAAACCTATGTCCTCTGGTTCTCGATTCCCCTACTCTGGGCAAGAGACTATTCATTATTTACCCAATCTATTTATCTCATGATTTTGCACACCTCTACAAGATCACCCCTCAGCCTGCTGTGTTCCAAGTAATAATGTCCGATCCAGTCCATCCTCCCCCAATAGCTCAGGCCCCGTATTCTTGGCAATATCCTTGTAAATCGTCTCTGCATCCTTTCCAGCTTGACAACTTCTTTCCTATGACATGGTGCCTATGACAATAAGCTCAATGTGGCCTCACCAACAAGGGCGCGATGGCGCAGTGGTAGAGTTGCTGCCTTACAACGCCAAAGATCTGAATTCGATCCTGACCACGGGTGCTATCTGTACGGAGTTTGTACGTTCTCCCCGTGACCTGCGTGGGTTTTCTCCGGGTGCTCTGGTTTCCTCCCACACTACAAAGACGTGCAGGTTTGTAGGTTAATCGGCTTCGGAAAAAATTCTCCCTAGTGTATAGGATAGTATTAATGTACGGGGTGATCTCTAGTTGTCTTTAGACTTTGGAGATACAATGTGGAAACGGGCCCTTTGGCCCTGCAAGTCCGTGTGCGCCAGCCAGTGATCCCCATACACTAGCACTATCCTACGCACAATTTACAATTTTTACCTAAGCCAATCAACCTACAAACCTGCACATCTTGGAGTGTGGGGGGGAAACAAGGAGACCCGGAGAAGACCCACATCGTTGGCCAATGCGACTGTTTCTGCACTGTTTCTCTAAACCAGGGACAGCTGGATGCTTTGACTAAACAAGTGATTCAGTTCCCTATGTACAGGATGTCTCGCTGCACCTGACATCAGCAGGTTCTGACCGGAAAAGAATCCACTTCCCATGTGGAAACGTGATTCATTCCCGTGTCATCTGGCACTCTCCTCCCAGCAGGAATGTCCACCGGCTGTGCCAGAGGAAATCACTTTGGCACTGCCGCGTTACAAGCTAGTGCAGAGAGCAAGGCCACCTTTAATCTTGGGAGGCAGTTAACGTCACCTGGGCCAGAGGGTGTACACACTAACCATTAGGGTTGGATCAGCACACAGCTGCGACCTCTCCTACCCCGGCTAGATACGCGTCCAAATCGCACGTCATCCAAACCTGGAAATACTCCATTGTCCCAGGCTCCTAATCTCACCGTTACTTACCAAGTCAGTACTGGGTGGCACCGTGGGAATACCTTCAACTTACGAGGAAGTTCAGGGCTTCTGCTCACCGTCACCCTGGAGGTCAGTCAGGGAGGGACAATCAACGCTGGCCTCCACAGCAACGCCCAAACTCTGATAATTATTCACACCTAACTTAGGTTGCAATCCTAGCCAGATAGCTGAATGGAAAAACAAAGAACTGCAGATGCTGGTTTATTCCAATGATAGACACACATTGCTGGAGTAACTCACCGGGTCAGATAGCATCATTCGAGAAAAAGGACATGTTACATTTTGGGTCAGGTCCCTTCTTCAGACCCGAAACGTCACCAATCCATGTTCTCCACAGATGCTGCCTGACCCGCTGAGTTACTCCAGCACTCTGTGAAAAGTCACCTATCCATGTTCTCCACAGATGCTACCTGACCCGCTGAATTACTCCAGCACTCTGTGAAACGTCACCTATCCATGTTCTCCACAGATGCTGCCTATTCCCCTCATTATTTTATACACCTCTATAAGATTACCTCTTGGACTCCTGCACTCCAAGGAATAGAGTCCTGGCCTGTCCAAACGCAATCTTCCAGTCACTCTCCAAAACGCTACTGGTATTAAATGGACAAGGGGCATTTATTCTGTACTACTGATGGAATAAGTCGACAAGATGGAGTGTGAGTCAGAGAAAATAAGAGCTGTTTCAAAGGAGAAGGTTCCTTTAGACTTTACTTTAGAGGTGCAGCACAGAAGCAGGCCATTCGGCCCAGCGTGTTCGTGATGACCAGCGTTCACACTGTACATCTCAGAATTTTCCCCTCAATATTGAATCTAATGATTTCAGCTTGTGCCAGTTCCAATGCAAGTTTATCAACTTGCAAATTGAGTCTTCTAACTCCACAGATGCTGGCTGGTCTTGCAGTGTTCCTTTGCATCTGATTTCCAGCAACCACTATGTTCCCTCTTCAATCTTCCAGCATGCTGCATTTTTTTCTATTTGTTTTTTATTTTATTTACCTTTTTATTTATTTATTTATTTATTTTATTCATCTATTTGTTTTTTTATTTATCTTTTCATTATTTTTTTTATTTAACTTTTCATCTATTTGTTCTCTCTCTGTCTCTCTCTCTCTTTTGCAACTCCTGCAGTAGATCAGCTACACCTAGTGTAGATGGAGCATCTTGGTTGCCTTGGATGAGTCTTTCCGTGCTGACCTCCTTTCAAACACCTACCTCTCACTTAAATCTGTTCGTTTTGAATTTCTCTGAAAGCAGGTCAGGCCTCCTTTAGGCAAGGTTTTGATTAATTGAAAGCAAAAGCATGTAAACAGGCCCTTCAGCCCACCGAGTCTGTGCCGGCCGCCAATCAAGAAGTTCTCCTCCTCTCTCCGACGAGTTTAACAACATCCTCTCCCACTGCTAAACCATCCCCGCCCCCTTCCCGGTTCTCCCACCAGTCTTACTGTCTCCGACTACATTTTATTTCTGTACCGCCCACTCCCCCAGTCTGAAGAAGGGTCTCGACCCAAAATGCCACCTATTCCTGCTCTCCAGAGATGCTGCCTGTCCCGCTGAGTTACTCCAGCATGTTGTGTCTATCCATCAATCACCCGTTCACACTATTTATCTGTTATCCCACTTTCTCATCCACTCCCTACACACTGGGGGCAATTTACGGAGGGCCAATTATCCTACAAAGCCGCATGTCTTTGGGATGTGGGAGGAAACCGGAGCACCCGGAGGAAACCCACGTGGTCACAGGGGGAACGTCCAAGTCTACACACAGCGCCTGTTGTCAGGGTTGAACCTGGCTCTCCGGCGCTGTGAGGCAACGGCTCAACCGGCTGCACCACCGTGCTCAACACAGTAAAACAGCTAATAATGGCTCCAAAAAAAGTCACCGTATTTTGGAGTAACTCAATTAGTCACCACAATCAGTCTAATGGTAGGCAAAAATGCTGGACGAACTCAGCGGGTGAGGCAGCATATATGGAGAGAAGGAATAGGCGTTTTTTCGGGTCAAGACCCGAAACGTCGCCTATTCCTTCTCTCCATAGGTGCTGCCTCACCCGCTGAGTTCCTCCAGCATTTTTGCCTAACTTTGATTTTTCCAGCATCTGCAGTCTTTTCGTAAACAATCAGTCTAAAGGAGGGTACACAAAAATGCTGGAGAAACTCAGCGGGTGCAGCAGCATCTATGGAGCAAAGGAAATAGGTGACGTTTCGGGCCAAAACCCTTCTTCAGACTAATAGGGGGTGGGGGGGGAGAAGGAAGGAAAAAGGGAGGAGGAGAAGCCCGAGGGCGGGAGGATGGGAGGAGACAGCTCGAGGGTTAAGGAAGAAGAGGAAACAGCAAGGGCTAGCAAAATTGGGAGAATTCAATGTTCATGCCCTCCGGACACAAGCAACCCAGGCGGTATATGAGGTGCTGTTCCTCCAATTTCCGGTGTTGCTCACTCTGGCAATGGAGGAGACCCAGGACAGAGAGGTCGGAGTGGGAATGGGAGGGGGAGGGAATGGGAGGGGGAGGGGGAGTCTAAAGGAGGGTTCTGACTGAGAAACATCATCTATTCATGTTCTCCAGTGATGCTGCCTGACCCGCTGATTTACTCCAACATTTTGTGTCGTTCTTTAACTTAGTAATGCAACTTAACTCCAACTTAACTGTGGAGTGGATGTGAAAGTGGGATAACACAGAACTAGTGTGAAAAGGCGATCGAAGGGCGGCGTGGGTTTAGTGACGCATCTGCAGTTTCTTATATCATCATGGCTCACATTATGTAGTCACTTAAGTGTTGTTTTTTCTTAAAAGAGAAAAGCAACGAAAACAGGGACAGTAGGCGAAACGCAGCACACCCTAACCTAACAACCACCTTGGGAGGGGAGGAAGCGGAGACGGAACGGTGCAGCAAACGTTCAGGGCGTTTGAGAATAAGCGGCCAGGAAATGAGACAAAATGGGCTCCGGGGTAATTATCTGTGGAGAGTGAGGAAGCAGGTAGAACGCTGGCGCATCAATGCTGCCGCATCATAATGCAGTGCACTTGGCCCTGTGAGCTGGCGTGTGGAGCCTCATGTGCATTCTTCAATATTTAATGATTTGGTGTATTATTACAGGCCTTCCTGCCTGCGCTCATCATATCTCTGGATGAAAAGCTGGAACCAGTTCAATCACTAAAAGGCAGCATATCAGGTGATAAAGTATTTCTGCAGTGAAGTCCCCGCTGACTGCAATCTATTCAAATCGACTGTCCTGTTCTCCTCCACCATCCCCCCCCCTCTTCCCTCCACCCCTACCAGATCTGCAAAGGACAAGACCTTGGGTGTGGACACAAGGGCGACATGGCTGGTAGAGCTGAAGCCTTACAGCATCAGAGACTAGAGTTCAATCCTGGACCCAGGTGCTGGCTGTTCCCCCTGTGACCTCGTGGGTTGACTCTGGATTCACCCCACATCCTAAAGACGTCCGGGTTTGTAGTTTGTCGGCCTTTATAAATTGCCCCCTAGTGTGTAGGGAGTGGATGTAAATGTGGGATAACATAGAACTAGTGTGATTGGGTGATCGACGGTCAGCGTGGACGGTGGGCTGAAGGGCCCCGTTTACCTGCTGTATCTATCTCTAAACTGCACACTTGATTATAATCATGTATAGTGTTTTCACTGACTGGATAGCATGTAACAAAAGAAAAAAGCTTTTCACTACCCCTCAGTACACTTTAGACTTAAGAGACATGGTACGGTAACAGGCCCTTCGACCCACCGAGACCGTGCCGACCGGCAGTCACTCCATCCACTATCCTACACATTAGGGACAACTTTATCGAAGTCAATTAACCTACAAACCTGAACATCTTCGGGGCGCCCGTAGTCAGGATCGAATCCGGTTCACTGGCGCTGTGAAGGAAGCAACTCCACCATTGTGCCACTGTGCTGCCCTACACGTGACAATAATAAACTAAAGGGTGGCACAGGGGTAGAGTTGCTGCCTTACAGCGCCAGAGACCCGGGCTCGATCCTGACTACGGCTGCTGTCTGTATGTAGTTAGTACGTTATCCTCGTGACCGTGTGGGTTTTCTCCGAGATCTTTGGATTCCTCCCACACTACAAAGACGTACACATTTGTAGGTTAATTGGCTGGGTATAAAATGTAAATTGTCCCTGGAGTGAAGGGTGCTGTTTATGGGCGGGGATCGCTGGCCAGTCCAGACTCGGTGGGCCAAAGGGCCTGTTACCGTGTTGTATCTCTAAACTAAACTAAACCAAACAGTGTGTTTGTCGACCGTGATGACAATTTAAACAACACATCTGCATGTACTTGTTCTATATTCCCCTGCATTCCCTGCCCATTCATGTGCATGGCTAAATGCCTCTTAACTGCTGCTTTCGTATCGGTTTCCTTCAGTTCCCCCGGGCAGTGTAGTCCAGACACCTGCCACCCTCTGTGTTCAAATAAACTTGCCTCGTAAATCTCCTTTAAACTTTGGTCTCCTTCCCTTAAAATAAAAGTCCACTTGTTACACAGGGAGCGTAATAAAAGATTTACCGGACTAGCTTCTAGGATGGCAGGTCTGCCACATAAACGGAGGTTGAGCAGATCAAGCCTCTACGCCAGGGGTGTCAAACTTATTTTAACTCATTATAGGTCACGGGCAAAATGCCACTTCATACACCATGCACGCGCTAATGCAGTCCGGTCCAGCACCGGGCGGGGACAGCTGCAGCCAGCTCTGGCATCGGGGAAATCATCCCGCGGCCCGGATCGGACCCCTTCGCGGAAAGCATCCGGCCCATAGGCCGCGAGTTAGACTACCCTGCTCTACGCTGTAGAGATTGGAAGGATGAGAAGCAACTTCATTAACATTTCTTAGTGGCTCAACAGAATAGATTTGGTGGAGTAGACAAACTTTGCATCTACACAATGCTTGTATGGCCATCCTAAATGCTTTACAGCAAACAGTACTTTAACTGTGTTCGAGAGTCAGAGCTGTTGAGCATGGACTCTAAGTGTGAAGAAGGGTCTCGACCCAAAACCACCAATTCCTTCCCTCCAGAGATGCTACCTGATCCGCTGAGTTACTCCAGCATTTTGTGTCTATCAGCATGGAAAAAGCCCACTTTGTCCATTCTAACCAAGTTTTTGTACTGGGTTAGTCCCCCTGAACCATTCCTATCTATGTGTCTGGCCAAATGTCATTTATTAGTCGGAATTGTATCCGCTTCTATAGCTTCCAGATGCGGACTACCCTCGGAGTGAAAAAAACGTTGCCCCTGATATCCCTCTTAAAACGTTCCCATCTCACCTTAACCCAATTTACAATCCTCCATCCTGGTAAAAAGGCTGAGACTCTGCCCTTCGTGATCTTGTACACCTCAATAAAGTCACCCGTCAGCCCAAAATAGTCTATCTATCCAACCTTTCCTTAAAACTCATCCCCACAAGCCCAGGTAACTTCCTAGTGAATCTCTTTAGAATTCTTCCAACTTTTATGATATTTGTCGTGTGGCTGGGCGACCACAAGTGCACACAGTACAGCTGTATCATTATATGCCAACTTTTGTACTCAATACCTTTCCCAATAAACGTAAGTGTGTCAAATGCCTTCTTCACCACCTTGTCCACCCGACTCACCACTTTTTAGCAAACCAAGCACATACTCCCACATATCTCTGCTCTTCACCACCTTGTCCACCCGACTCACCACTTTTTAGCAAACCAAGCACATACTCCCACATATCTCTGCTCTTTTTACTTATTGTAAAAATCCTGCTATATATACCGTTAGAAAGGGGATGAGGAGAAATTTCTTTGGTCAGAGGGTGGTGAATCTTTAGAATAATTTGCCACAGACGGCCGTGGAGGCCAAGTCATTGGATATTTTTAAAGAGGAGAATGACAGAATCTTGATTAGTAAGTAAAATTATGGGGAGAAGGCAGGAGATTGGGATTGAGAGGGAGAGATAGATCTGCCATGATTGAATTGCGGAATACACTCGATGGGCCGAATGACCAAATTCATCTCCTACGACTTATGCCCTGGTTTGGCCTACCAAAGTACACCACCTCACACTCGTCAGAGTTAGAATCTATTTGCCATTCCTTGGCCCACCTTCCCAAATGATCTCAAGGATATCCTTCCTCGCTGTGTACTTTACCAGCACCTCCAACAATGCAGCACTCCTCCACAACCAATGCTGAAGCCAGAGTTAAACCCACAACCCGACAACTCAAAGAACCAAGTCAGAGAATCAAACAAACTCCTCCAGCCACACCTTCCCTTCACCTCGACATATTGTTGACCAAGGCCCAAGACTAGTTCAATTGGAGGTAGACACAAAAATGCTGGAGGTAACTCAGCGGGGCAGGCAGCATCTCTGGAGAGAAGGAACGGGTGATGTTTTTTCAGACTGAAGAAGGGTCTCGACCCGAAACGTCACCCATTCCTTCTCTCCAGAGATGCTGGCTGCGCCGCTGAGTTACTCCAGCATTTTGTGACTACCTCCGATTTAAACCAGCATCTGCCGTTCTTTCCTACACACTAGTTCAATTGGATTGAGAGCCACTTTCCATGCACTGTTTACGTGTTTTAGGAGCTTCCTGCCTCAACAAGGAATGTGGGGGGAAAAATTATAACACATTCCACCGGCAGCAACATTTCCACACAGGGACTGACCGCAGGGAGAGAAAAAATGTTTTTTAGCCTTTTGTAACAATATTCAACAGGATGAAGTTGCTCAGGACAACAATAGAACTAAATTCCAGGTCCACTTCCAGCTATAAATAAGCCATGTTGTAAAAAGCAGAGCAAAATCAAAAGTGCTCACACACCAGGAAGGAAAAGACATTCAACACAAAACAGGAAGACATCACTGGTGCTAAAAGAAAAGACTTGAATGCAATTTAATTTGCTGCATTCAAAACTGCGGAAAAAAATTGAATAGAAATGTCTGGAAATACCGCAGTGAATGTTTGAGAGAAAAATACCAATTGTCTTACTAGGCTAGGCATCTTAAAATGAAACTTTTAAAGTTTATGGTTTAATATTTTCAATATCTCTACGGCCTTAAGCTATTGAATTGATTGAAAGATAACTTCGGCCCACCCAGTCCATGCCGACCATCAATCACCAGTTCACACTAGTTCCATGATATTCCACTCTCTCATCCACTCCCTACACACCAGGGAGAATTTACAGAGGGCCAATTAACCTATAAACCTACACGTCTTTGGGTTGTGGGAGGAGACCAGAGCATCCTGAGTAAACTTTTGTGGTCACAGGGAGAACGTGCAAACTCCACGCAGACAAGGTCCAACGTCAGGATCGAACCCGGATCTCCGGCGCTGTGAGGCAGTGGCTCTACCCGCTGCGCCACTGTGGTGCAGTATCTGCAAAACTTCTCCATCTAGAAAAGTCTACAAATACTATCAACACAAATGAGACAAGGGTCAATGTTGTACCCTTCTTCCAATCTTCTTCCTCTTTATTCTCCTGCGGTCGGGGCAGTTGATCCATCCGCAGTCGGGGCGGTCGAAGCTCCCGCGATCAGGGTGATCAAAGCTCCCACGTCCGGGCGGTCGAAGCTCCTGCGGCTTGGAGCTCCCGAAGTCGGTCTCAAGCTCCACGATGTGGCATCTGCGGTTGGAGCTCCGATGTCGACCCCTGGAAAGGGGATCGCAAGCTCCACGATAAAACAAGCTAAAATTTAATTTAGCTCCTATCTCTCATGTAGGCCCTACATTATCTTAAAAATACTTCAAACAAAAAACATTGAAATCACACTTCTACAATGCACTAAAACGTGATTTTAATATCAAATTTCAAAACGTCCCTACCGTGGGAGAGGGGTTGCTCCCTCGCCAGGTACCCCCAAGGACTGTGATCAGTGATCGCTCAGCCCCCCCCCCACTTTCAAAATTGCTCCGCGGCTCTGTGCTGCAAGATCTGGGTCCAAAACTTTAACCATGCCATTGCCCCGCCCGAAGGCTCAGCTGACTGGGGAACTGCAAACCCGCAGACAGACACAAAACGCTGGAGTAACTCAGCGGGACAGGCAGCATCTCTGGAGAAAAAGAGCAGGTGACGTTTCGGGTTGAGACCCTTCATCAGACTCAGTAACCCGCCCCGAGGTCCCGAAGGTGTGGCGGACCGCGGAACTGGGAACCGCTGGATAATTGCAGCATAAACAGACCGCGATGGAGGGGTCAGGTCGCACCGCCGAGAGCAAGGGACCATCATGACTCTAATGAGTACTTCTGAAACTTAGTCAGCGCCAGAAGCGTGGCAATAAATAATAGGTGCAGGAGTAGACCATTCGGCCCTTCGAGCCAGTGATCATTCAATGTGATCATGGCTGATCATCCACAATCAGTATCCCATTCCTGCCTTCTCCCCATATCCCCTGACTCCGCTATCTTTAAGAGCCCTATCTAGCTCTCTTGAAAGTATCCATAGAACCGGCCTCCACCGCCCTCTGAGGCAGAGAATTCCACAGGCTAACCACTCTCTGTGTGGCAACTGTGTACTTTGTGCATTGTATGCCAAAACAAAGAATTTCACTGGACCCAGTTCCACATGACAATAAAATATCAGTAAATAATTGCCTCCACAGATGCTCCCTGACCCTGTCGAGTTCCTCCAGCAGATTGTTTTTTGCTCCAGATTATTGCTCCTCGATGCAACCATGCCACTATTTTAGGGGGTTCAAACATGTTGAACCATCTCCCTTAATCTTTTGCCCCTCTCTCACCGTAAAGCGATGTCCTCTAGTCTTTGATATTTCAGAAAGGTTCTGACCGCTTACCCTATACATGCCTCTCATAATTGTATAAACCTCCATCAGGTCTCCCCGTCATCCTAATCCCGATCATCGGGTTGGTCAAAGACTTCCGCCAGTGAGTTTGCACGACCTCTGCCCTCCTTTTAAAACACCGCAGATCCAAGAACATCCAGTCAAAGCAAAAAAAGCATCGGCAAAACTTATTTGCAAGCAGCCGAGAAGGGGGTCAACCACAGGAGAAAGGAAACACATGGAGAATAAGGAGTGTAAACACAGGTTGCATTAACGGAGACAATTGGAGCCAAGTGCTTTATTTAGCCGTGTTCCCGGGCACGGTGTGGGGACCTCCAGTGATTGATGATGTCCACTATTAATAGTCCGCTCATCTCATTCAGTGCATGCGCGTAACCATCTGGCCCAGAGCACCACAGTGGCAGGTATCCCAGCAGGTCAGGAACGTCAAGTATAGAACAGAGTACAGTACAGTACATAAACGGGCCGGCCCTTTGTCCCACAATGTCTGTGCCAAGCATGAAGCCAAGACCAACTCTTATCTGCCTGCTCATGATCCATATCCCTCTACTGCTTGCGCATCCACATGCCTATACAAAAGATATTTGCTCCTGGGAGCTTGCATGTTGAAAACTTCAAGTTCCAAGGAGTAAGTATCCCCAGCAACTTGTCCTGGACTAGCCATATCAAAGTAATGTATCTGCCTCTGCTACCTCCTCTGACAGCACGTTCCAGGCACCCATCACCCTCTGTGTAAAGAGAAATGACCCTGCAAATCTCCTTTAACATTTGCCACTCTCATCTTAAAAGTATGCCCACTAGGATTTGATTTGTCCATTCTGGGAGAAAGGTTCCCTCTGTCTACCCTATCCACACCTCATAATTTTATATACGAGCCAAAGGCTTGTCCTCGTTTTGGAAAACGACTGGGAAATAATTGAAGAGAAAGCAGAGTAATGAAGATGTGGACAGGTACACTGTAGATAGGAAGAGTTTAGAGGGATTTGCCCAAATGCGGGCGGATGGAACTAGCTCAGGTGGGGCATCTTTGTCGCCATGGACGAGTTGGGCCAGAGGCCTTATCTCCATGCTGTATCTCTAAACTAAACTAAACACAAGTCATGTGTAGGAAGTAACTGCAGATGCTGATTTACACCGAAGATAGACACAAAATGCTGGATTAACTCAGGTAGCATCTCTGGAGAATAGGTTTGGGTGACATTTTGGGTCAATCAATCAATCAATCAATCAATTTTATTTGTATAGCACATTTAAAAACAACTCTCGTTGACCAAAGTGCTTTACATCAGTGCAGGTACTAATGTGCTACATACAATGGTACACAGTCCTAACAATACAGACATAAAATGTTTACAGCGCCCCCTCAGAATGACTCAAAATCGCTAGGGAGTAGAAATAGGTCTTGAGCCTCGACTTAAAGGAGTCGATGGAGGGGGCAGTTCTGATGAGGAGAGGGATACTTGTTCTGACTTCAAAGTCAGGTCAGGTTCCATAACAACTGTACAACAAAAAATACTGTGATGGAAATGAAGCAAAGAGGGATAGATCTATCAGGCCAAGTGTTGCTTGCTACCTCGTGCTTGACTGAAGCCTCCTCCTAGCCAACATCTCGCTTTAACATATCCTTGAAGACATCCTGAACACATTATTCATTTGAACTACTCCCTGCAGGAAACAAGCCCCACATCCTTAACGCTTTTTGAGTAGACATGTTTCTACAAAGTTCCCAAGGCAATGAATAAAAGGCGAAACACAAGTTAGTTTATTATTATCACGTGCACCGAGGTACAGTCATAAAGACCATACATGATTACCATCAAGCAGTCCACAGTGTTCAGATAAAGGATGCAACATTTAGTGCAAGATAAAGGCAGGTAAAGTCCGATTACAGATAGTTCAAGGTCTCCAATGAGGTATGTGGGAGATCAAGGCCACTCTCTAGCTGGTGAGAGGACAGTTCGGGTGTCCACTACCCAAATATAACCACCCAGATTTAGGGGAAAATATACACAGTCTTCTTACTAGAAACACAGAAAAAATTGTTGCAGGAGTAGGCCATTCGGCACTTCGAGCCAGCACCGCCATTCAATATGATCATAGCTGATCATCTAAAACCAGTAATCTGTTCCTACTTTTTCCCCATATCCCTTGATTCCATTAGCCCTGAGAGCTAAATGTAACTCTCTCTTGAAAACATCTAGTGAATTGGCCTCAACTGCCTTCGATGGCAGAGAATTCCACAGAATCACAACTCTGGGTGAAGACGTTTTTCCTCAGCCTAAATGGCCTACCCCTTATTCTTAAATTGTGACCCTGGTTCTGGACTCCCCCAACTCCTAGATACATTTTCCTGTATCTAGCCTATCCAATCTTTAAGAATTTTATGTTTCTATAAGATTCCCTCTCATCCTTCTAAATTCCAGTGAATACAAGCCCAGTCGGCCAATTGTTTCATCTTATGTCAGTCCCACCATCCCGAGAATTAACCTGGTGAATCTACTCTGCACTCCCTCAATAGCAAGAATTACCTTCCTCAAATTAGGAGACCAAAATTTCACCAGGTCTCACCAGGAGGCCTGTACAACTGCAGTTGGACCTCCTTGCTCCTAAACTCAAATCCTCTCGCAATGAAGGCCACCATGTCATTAGCTTTCTTCACTGCCTGCTGTACCTGCATGCTTACGTTCAGCGGCTGATGTACAAGCACACCCAGGTCTGGTTGCACCTCCCCTTTTCCTAATCTGACACCATTCAGGTAATAATCTGCCTTCCTGTTCTTGGCACCAAAGTGGATAACCTCATGTTTATCCACATTATACTGCATCTGCCATGCAGCTGCCCACTCACCCAACCTATCCAAGTCACCCTGCAGCCTCATAGCATCCTCATTGCAGCGCACACTGCCACCCAGCTTTGTGTCATCCACAAACTTGGAGATGTCACTTTTAATTCCCTCATCTAAATGATTAATGAATTTTGTAAATAACTGGGGTCTCAGCACTGAGCCTTGTGGCATCCACTAGTCACTGCCTGTCATTCTGAAAAGGATCCATTAATTCCTACTCTTTGCTTCCTGTCTGCCAACCAGTTCTCTATCCATGTCAATACCCTACCCCCAATACCATGTGCTCTAATTTTGCACTCTAGTCTCTTGTGTGGGAGCTTGTCAAAGGCTTTTTGAAAGTCCAGTTACAGCACATCCACTGACTCTCGGGTCGAGATACGTCCTCAGACCGATAAATCTGAAAAAGCGACCCAGCCCGAATTGTCACCTATCCATGTTCTCCAGATATGCTGCCTGAACCACTGAGTTACTCAAGCATTTTGTGTCATTTTTTAAAAGAATAATACAGATGCACCATCTAAAGCACACTGCCAGGTTGCATCATAGCCTGGTTTGGAAACACTTTGCCCGAGAGCGCAAGAAATTACAGTTGTGGATGCCGCCCAGTCCATCACACAGACCACACTCCCCACCATTGACTCCATTTACACTTCACGTTGCCTTGGAAAATCAGCCAAAAGAATCAAAGACTTGTCCAGTCATTCTTCCTCTCCTTTCTCCCATCCGGCAGAATGCACAGACGTTTCAAAGCGCGCGCCACCAGACTCAGGAACAGCTTCTTCCCCTCTGTTATCAGTCTATTGAACGGTCCTTCCATAAGCTAGGGTACTGTCCGATTCACCTCTACCCCATTGTGGACATTGGACTTTGTCTGTGGAACTGATGCGCTACAATGCTGAGAACTATATTCTACACCTTTGCTCTACCTGTTGGACTTGATTGTATTTATGTAAAGTATTATCTGATCTGTTTGAATAGCATGCAAAACAAAGCTTTTATTTGCACCTCAGTACAGGTGACAGTAATAAACAGTAATAAAAGTAAATGCTAGACACCTCAGAGTAAAACAGGAATTTTGATGAAAGCACATTGACCCCAAATATTAACTCCTCTTCTTTAGTCTCTTTAGTCTTTTTAGTCTCTTCCTTTTTAATAGACAAGGCCTGATCGGAATAAACCAACACATCGTTGGTCGACAAACTCACTCTTAAAGTATCACAGCTATAAAGTGGAAAATGTGTCAACCATTTTGTATGCTCCCAGTGGCGGACTGGGTCTAAAAATATTGGTTGCCAGGAGACAAAAGGGGCCCACCCACAACTACAATGCTATCATTTAACAGGGGCCCACTTGCCATCATTTGCTATCACTTCATCAGGGGCCCACTTGCCATCGGGCAAGCTGACACCCTGGCCAGTATGCCACTGTATGCTCAGATAATCTACAGAATGCTCCGGGTAATCTACTTTTCAGTCAAAACTACACTGAGATGAGAATTACGGGCACGATGGAAAGGATAATTCAACGTGCTCCAAATAAAGTCGGTTGAAGTTTTTTTACATCCACACAAGATTCGCTTGTTCAAGATTCACCAGCCAGAATGCCCCGTCCACACTAGCTAAGACATTTGGGCAGGTTTAGAGGGATACGGGTCAAAAGCGGGCTGATGGAACTGGCGTAGATGGGGCTTCTTGGTCGGTGTTGTCAAACGGTTTGTTTCTTTGCTCTGTCACTTACTGAATTGGAAGCAAAAAAAAAGGCTGGAGGAACTCCAGCCGAAACGGCAACCATCCCTCTCAGTCCCCAGATGATGCCTAACCAACCGAGTTCCTACAGCAGTTCAGGGTCAGAGCGAAACGGCATGAAGACATGCCCTTCGGCCACCGTTAGTCATGCTAACCATGTTGGCATTCTGGGTTAGTCCAATTCGCTTGCATTTGGCCCATAGCCCTCTCGACCCTTCCTATCCATACATCTGTCCAAATGTATTTTTAAAGTGGTAATTGTATCTGCTTCTATAGCTTCCTCTGGCAGCCCATTCCAGATATGGACTACCCAGTTTGTTTATCTTGCTTCAGATTACAGCATCTGTAGTCTGTTGTAATCATCATCATCATCAAAGACATTAGCGACGCAGTGGCGCTGGTTTCCGATGGGAACGGCGACGGACGCACCACACATCTCCGTCCTCCAGTTCCTGCGGACTTCCGCCGCTGGAAGTACAGGATTTTGGTGTGTGTATGTGTGCTTTATCATCATTCCTTACAATGCCGTGTACGACAGTGATCGCAACTTCTACTGAAGTGTGGATGGCCGTTGGCTCGCTAGGAGCTCATCCTTCCTTGGACAGGTCTTCTTTTTGGTCCTGCTGGGGGTCCACAGCCCCCTCCTCACCTGGCGAACCAGGTGGCGGAGACAGTTTAGTTTCCAACTATCCGACCATGGAGCAGGAAGCACGGGATTACATGGTATCCATGGTGGGGGGGAATCTCCCCCCGACCTGATCTGTACCAGTACTACCCTACTGAATTGTATCTCGCTCTACTAGTACCAGGTCAGTGTCAGAGAGTCATACAGCACAGAAATGGCTCAGCTTGTCCATGCCGACCAAGATGCCCCATCTAAGCTAGACCCACCTGCTCCCGTTTGACACATATATATGTCTCTAAACATTTACTGCCTATATACCTGTCCAAGTGTATTTTAAATGAAGTGTGTTATTTGATATGAATGGATGTTGTTATAGAACCTGCCTCGACTACTTTCTCTGGCAGCTTGTTCCATAGAACTTTCATACACTAACCACTTGCGTAAAATAATTTTTAAAAATCCATGACATTTTGGGGCAATTGGGAAGCAAAGTCTCACTTGGAAAGATGGTAACCTTCAACAACAGAATCAGACAGCAAATACAATTCAAAAATAGTTCATTTGGCAGGGAACACATTGGGAGGAAACGCTATATTAAGACAAGTTGTTTCTATTTGTTCTGTTATAGGAACTGTCCAGCAGTTCAAGCCAAAGTTCCCACCACCAGTACCAGAAATAGATTAAATGGGTCAGTCGTCACGTTGTTGTTTACTTCATCTTACTCCGCACCAAGTGATGACATTATCCACTGCAGAATCACCCCCCTCTGTGTAAGTAAACCTGCCCTGCACATCTCCTTTAAACATTGTTCCTCTCACCTTGAAGCTGCGCCCTCTAGTATTTGATCTTGTTCATCCTGGGAAAATGGTTCCTTCTGATGGCTGTGGGTCTCCGCTGATGCTGTGTGCCTGGGGATTCTCACACGCCGCTGTGGTGGCTGATTATGTCTAATCTTTATGTAATATTGTGGCTTGGTGCTTTTTTTGGTGTGACTATATGGTAAATCAAATTTCATTGTACCTTTGGGTACAGGTGACAATTGAACTATCCTGTCTATTCCTCTCATACTCATTGTATTCCTGTGAGCATTCTACGGATCAGGAACACCCCAACTCAATTATTGCACCATGCTCTGTATTACAAGATACAAGATACATTTAGCTATTTGGCACATGTACCAGTTGGCACAGTGAAATGTGTGGTCACCATACCGCCATACAAATAAAATAAAGAACAAACACAACACACTATAGACTCCAACATAAAACATCTCCACACAGCAGAATCAAAGTTTCCCACTGTGAGGGAAGGCACCAAAGTCAGTCCTCTTCCTCTGTTGTTCACCCGTGGTCGTGGCCTCCCGAGCCCTCCACAGTCGCCGCTAGCTTTACAAAAGTGAAGGGACTACAACTTACTGGAGTGCAGAAGTTCATAAATTCCAGGAACAGAATTAGGCCATTGAGTCTACTCCGCCATTCAATCACGGCTGATCTATCTTTCCTTCTCAACACATCCTCTTGCCTTTGCACCATAACCACTGACACCCGTACTAATCAAGAGTTCAAGAGACTACATAGAGTCATACAGCACTGAAACCAGCCGTTCAGCCCATCTCATTCTTGCTGACCAAGATAGTTCAGACTCCATTTCCAAATGGACTCAGACCTCAGGCATCGCACTCGATCATAACGTCAGTCGATCTCTCAGAACTCAGAGCAACCAGGAACTATCAACCACTTAGCTTAGCATTAAAGAATATTGCTTTCAAAATAGCCATGGGCCATTTTAGAGATGGGTTTTTAATGCATATAAATACTCAATTATTCTTTCTTTAGCATTACGATAACATTGAATCCATTAACAAAGAGAGATTAACCACGGGTGAACAGTTCACTTACGTGCATTCCCCAGGAACAACGCATTCTCCATGGATCGAATGACAGCCCTGCTTACATATAGCTGAAATTAATAAAAACAGAAAACTCTTCAATCCATCATTCTTTGAACGTAGAATAGCACAAAAACAGGCCCTTTGGCCCACAATGTTTCCATCAAACATGATTCAAGGCCAAAGATTGACCCAGTGCTGGACTAACTGAATGGGTCAGGCAGCATCTCTGGTGAAGAAGGATTGGTGATGTTTCGGGTCGGGACCCTTCTTCATAAAGAAGAAAGGTCCCGACCCAAAACATCACCCATCCTTTTTCTCCAGAGATGCTGCCTGACCCGTTAGAACCATAGAGAATAGGTGCAGGATAGGCCATTTGGCCCTTTGAGCCAACATCGCCATTCAACATGATCATGGCTGATCATCTAAAATCAGTACCCTGTTCCTGCTTTCTCCCCATATCCCTTGATTCGTTTAGCCCTAAGAGCTAAATCTAGTCAAAGTCAAAGTCAAAGTATCCTTTATTGTCATTCAGACTTTTTGGTCTGAACGAAATTTCGTGCCTTGCAGTCATACATAAAATAAAATAACAAAAACACACAATAAACACAAATTTAACATCCATCACAGTGAGTTCACCAGGCACCTCCTCACTGTCAAAAGTCTTAAAGTCTTTGTCTCTTCCGTCCTTGTTCTCCCTCTGCGCTGAGGCAATCCAGGCTTCCAATGTTGTGACCCCGCCGGGTGATGGTAAGTAAGTCAGTCCCGCGGCTGAATCCGAGCTCCTAGGACTGCATGCGTGTGGAGTACCTGCATGCTTACTTTCAGTGACTGATGTACAAACACACTCCCCTTCTCCTAATCTGACACCATTCAAATAATAATCTGCCTTCCTGTACTGCATCTGCCATGCATCTGCCCACTCACCGAACCTATTCAAGTCATCCTGCAGCTTCATAGCATCCTCATCGCTGCTCACACTGCCACCCAGCTTTGTGTCATCCGCAAACTTGGAGATGTCACATTTAATACCCTTGTCTAAATCGTTAATATATATTGTAAATAACTGGAGTCCCAACACCGAGCCTTGCGGCACCCCACAACTCACTGCCTACCATTCTGAAAAGGACCCGTTAATTCCTACTCTTTGCTTCCTGTCTGCCAACCAGTTCTCTATCCACATCAGTACATTACCCCCAATACCACGTGCTCTAATTTTGCACACTAATCTCTTGTGTGGGTGCTTGTCAAAGGCTTTTTGAAAATCCAGATACACCACATCCACTGGCTCTCCCTTATCCATTCTTCGTTACATCCTCAAAAAATTCCAGAAGATTAGTCAAACATGATTTCCCTTTCATAAATCCATGCTGACTTTGACCGATCCCGTCACTGCTTTCCAAATGCACTGCTATAACATCTTTAATAATCGAATCCAGCATCTTCCCTACTGCCGATGTAAGATAACTGGTCTATAATACCCCGTTTTCTCGTTCCCTCCTTTATTAAAAAGTGGAGTTACATTGGCTACCCTCCATTCCATAGGAACTGATCCAGAGTTGAGAGAACATTGGAAAATGACCCGTTGGATTACTCCAGTACTTTGTGTCCATGGTTTAAATCAGCATCTGCATTTCTTTGTTTCTTTGTTTCTGCATGATTCCCGATCAACTCTTATCTGCCTGTACATAATCCATATCTCCCTATGCCTTACATGTTCATATGCCTATCCAAAAATCTCTTAAATGCCACTATTGTATATGCCACCACCACCAGCCCTGGCAGCAGGATCCAGGTTACCATGGGCGGAAATCGCTTATAAACCATGGGGGGGGGACACGATGAGGCCTGACATCTATGACAGGGGTTGGCAACCTACGGCCCATGGGCGGATGCGGCACGTATCCTAAAATCATCCAGCTCGTAGACAATTAGTTTTCGCGACTTGGGCGCTACAGCCAATCCCGGGGCAGGTGAGCTGACCTGGGCGCGCAGGTGACCTGGGAACTGCAGGTCCTTTGGTCCACCGTGTCCGCGCCGACCAGCAATCACCCCGTAAACTAGCACCATCCAACACACTAGGGCCAATTTACAATTTACCGAAGTACTTAACACCTACAAGCCTGCACGTTTTTGGAATGTGGGGCAGGCGAGCCGACCTGGGTGCTACAGCCAGTCCTGGGGTAAGCGAGCCGACCTGGGACTGTCTGGAGCGCCCAGGTCACAAAATATTGTTCCCCACCACTCAAAACATGGTGGGGACAGGAAACCCCCACCCCAGGATTTCCGTCCATTCCCCACCACCCTCTGACATGTAGGGTGGATGTAACGATGGCAGATATTCTTCCTGGCCACTCCACTATCAATCTGTGTCTACGCCGACCATCAATCATCCGTTCACATTAGTTCTATATTATCCAACTTTCTCATCCACTCTCGACACACTAGGGGCAATTTACAGAGGGCCTGCAAAATTGCACGTTTTTAGGATGAGGTAGGAATCCAGGGCGCCTGGAGGAAACCCACGGGGTTCCAGGGAGAACTTGCAAACTCCACACGCAACAGCACCCAAGATCAGGATCGAACCCGGGTCTCTGGGGCCGTGAAGCAGCAGCTCCACCCGCTGCGCCATAGTGCTGCCCTGTTGCCACACAAAGAACCTCTTACCTTTCTTGCACTCATCGCCCATCCAGCCTTCCATACAGATCTTGTTCCCATTCTGGTCGCACAGCGAGTGGCCGAAGAAGTCATCGCGGGGCCGGCAGAGCTTCTTGCAGCCGGTGCCGTAGTAGTGGTCTTCACACCTCACGCGGATGCTGTACTCAAAGTGGGACACCGCCCCGTTGTGCTGGAAAGTCATCCATGAACCTCCTGGGTTGATCATCCCCGTCTGAGCACACCGCTCGATGAGCTGCCCTTCACCTGGGAGAGAAGAAAACACAATCTCCGTCACCTGACAGCAGGGACATTCTTGCTATTGAGGGAGTGCAGCGCAGGTTCACCAGGTTAATTCCGGGATGGCGGGACTGTCATATGCTGAGAGAATGGAGCGGCTGGGCTTGTGCACTCTGGAGTTTAGAAGGATGAGATGGGATCTTATTGAAACATATAAGATTATTAAGGATTTGGACACGCTAGAGGCAGGAAACATGTTCCTGATGTTGGGGGAGTCCAGAACCAGTTTAAGAATAAGGGGTAAGCCATTTAGAACGGAGATGAGGAAACACTTTTTCACACAGAGAGTTGTGAGTCTGTGGAATTCTCTGCCTCAGAGGGCAGTGGAGGCCGGTCCTCTGGATATTTTCAAGAGAGAGCTAGATAGGGCTCTTAAAGATAGCGGAGTCAGGGAATATGGGGAGAAGGCAGGAACGAGGTACTGATTAGGGATGATCAGCCATGATCACATTGAATGGCGGTGCTGGCTCGAAGGGCCTAATGGCCTACTCCTGCACCCATTGTCTATTTCTAATTCAGAGTCATCCAGCATGGAAACTAACCGTTAGACCGAACGCTCCCATGTTGAGCAAGATGCCCCATCTAAGCAAGTCCTATTGAGTCATACAGCATGGAAACAGGCCCTTCAGCCCAGCCCATCGATGCCCCATCAAGCCAGTCCCAGAGTCATACATCACTGAAACAGGCCCTTCGGCCCATTGCACCCATGCTGACCAAGATGCTCCAGCTAAGCTCATCCCATTTTCCAGCATTTGGCCCAAATCCCCCTAAACCTTTCCTATCCATATACTTGTCCAAGTGTGTTAATGGTACCTGCTCGAATACCCCCTCTGGTAGTTCGTTCCATACCCCACCACTCTCTGTGTGAAAACACTGTCCCTCAGGTTCCTATTAAATCTTTCTCCTCTCACCTTAAACACAAAACTGGTCCAACTAATCCCATCAACATTTGCTCCTCTTTCACATGGCTTTCCAGCTCTCCTTAGAGGTAAAGGGGGCCCTGGTGTTTACAGGGTGTTATGTTTACATATTTTTGTGCTGCTGCAAGTAAGAATGTCCTTGTTCGGTATCGAGGCATATGACATAAAACAATAAAACCGAGATGAGAAGAACTTTTTTCATGCAGAGAGTGGTGAATCTCTGGAACTCTCTGCCACAGAGGGTAGTTGAGGCCAGTTCATTGGCTATATTTTAGAGGGAGTTAGATGTGGCCCTTGTGGCTAAGGGGATCAGGGGGTATGGAGAGAAGGCAGGTACGGGATACTGAGTTGGATGATCAGCCATGATCATATTGAATGGCGGTGCAGGCTCGAAGGGCCGAATGGCCTACTCCTGCACCTAATTTCTATGTTTCTATGTTTCTATATCCACTGGATTATTGACAGGCCAGACATGGAAGGTACTGGATTAGAGTGTAATAGTTTGAAGGAAAAGATGGACAGCCATGGGCTGTTTTCTCTGAATATTGGTTGAAGGAACAGCTGATAGAAATATAGAAAATTATTAGGCACAGATAGGGTAGATGTTCAGAACCCTTTGTCCCCAGGACGTAAATGTCAAAGAGTAGATGGCATACAGCACAGGAACAGGCCCTTCGGCCCACAATGTCTGTGCTGAACATGATGCCAGGTTAAACTAACCTCCTCAGCCTGCACGTGATCCACATCCCTCCATTCCCGGCATATCTATGTGCTTATTTAAAGGGCTCTTAAACATCACTATTGTATTTGGTTCCACCACCCCACACCTGGTGGCGTGTTCCAGGCACCTGCCACCTTCTGTGTAAAATAAAACTGCGCATCTCCTTTAAACTTTGCTCCTCTCACCTTAAAGTTATGTATAAGGTCGATAAAATGCTGGAGAAACTCAGCAGGTGAGGCTGCTTATATCTCGACCTTTCTTCAGACCTATGTGGGGGTGGGGGGAGGGGGTGCCCACCCCCACATCAGTCTGAAGAAGTGTCCCGACCCAAAACATCACCTATTCCTTCGCTTCATACTTGCTGCCTCACCCGTTTCTCCAGCATTTTTATCTACCTTTGATTTTTCCAGCTTCTGCAGTTCCTTCATAAAGTTATGCATGTTCTCTAGTGTTGGAAATGTCCACCACGGGGAAAAACGTCTGTCCACCCTATCTATGCCTCTCATAATTTTATATATTCTAACCCCTCAACCTCCGATGTTTCAGAGAAAACAATCCAAGTCTGTCCAAACTCTCCCTGTAGCCGAAACCCTCTGATCCAGGCAGCGTTCTGGTAAACCTCCTCTGCACCCTCTCCATATCTTCCCTGTAATGGGGGCAACCAGAACTGCATACCTTATAGACAATAGGTGCAGGAGTAGGTCATTTGGCCCTTCCAGCCAGCACTGCCATTCAATGTGATCATGGCTGATCATCCCCAATCAGTACCCTGTTCATGCCTTCTCCCCATATCCCGACTGCTATTTTTAAGAGCCCTATCTAGCTCTCTCGTGAAAGCATCCAGAGAACCTGCCTCCACCGCCCTCTGAGGCAGAGAATTCCACAGACTCACCACTCTCTGTGAGAAAAAGTGTTTCCTCTTCTCCGTTCCAAATGGCTTATTCCTTATTCTTAAACTGTGGCCCCTGGTTCTGGACTTCCCCAACATCGGGAACATGTTTCCTGCCTCTAACGTGTCCAAGCCCTTAACAATCTTATATGTTTCAATGAGATCCCCTCTCATCCTTCTAAACTCCAGAGTGTACAAGCCAAGCTGCTCCATTCTCTCAGCATATGACAGTCCCGCCATCCCGGGAATTAACCTTGTAAACGTACGCTGCACTCCCTCAATAGCAAGAATGTCCTTCCTCATATTAGGGGACCAAAACTGCACACAATACTCCGGGTGTGGTCTCCAAATACAGCCTAACCAGAGTCCTATAAAGCTGCATCAGGACTTGTTGACTCTTATACTCAATGCCCCGAACATTAGGAATGACAAGACAGAGGTTTTGACGAATGAATTAATTAATGAATACATTTAATGGCCAAGTATTCACATACAAGGAATTTGCCTTGGTGCTCCGTCCGCAAGTGACAACATGACGTACAGTGACAGTTAGGAATGACAGATAAAACATTAAACATTAATAATAAAACATTATCGATTAAACATGTGAATTAAATAAAATACCTGAGCAAAAGGAAGGTACAGATTTCTGGTTTTTGAGTGGAGTTACTACTCAATAACCAAAGAAATTCAAAATTCCCATCAACATCAAGAGTGCAAACCTTACAAATGAGGGAGTAACTGGGGACTATTATTTGATAACAAGACATTGTTTCGAGTTTTTCAACAAAATTTCCAGGAAGTTCTGCTGAGAAGGGTTTTTTTTTCCTTTCAGCCAGAACGGAAATACTAAGGAATTGTGAAACAAAACAAGGATTGGAGCTTGTTATTTTCTCAAGACAGCCAGGCACACCACACCCGACTGGTGGGGGAGACTGATTTAAGAGCGCCGCACATTTCAACGGTTGTGTGGCCTGAACAAATGCAATAAACAACGAGTCTCCATATTCCTTCCCGTGGTCACCCAATTCCCATGCAGGGACTCGACCAAGGACCCGCTCATCAATGGGACCCGTTTTGCCTCAAAGACTCCACGGGATAGTGGAGTCAGACTCAGAAGGCTGTGGAGGCCGGTTCTCTGGATGCTTTCTAGATAGAGCTAGATAGAGCTCTTAAAGATAGCGGAGTCAAGGGATATGGGGAGAAGACAGGAACGGGGTACTGATTGTGGATGATCAGCCATGATCACATTGAATGGCAGTGCTGGCTCGAAGGGCCGAATGGCCTACTCCTGCACCTATTGTCCATTGTCTATTGATACTGAGAAAAGGAATAGGAAACATTTTGGGTCGGGACTCTTTTTTCAGAATGAAAGTAGAGGGTACCTAGGTGGAGGTAGGGAAAGGCCAGAACAAATCAGGGCCGGTAACAGATGACCAAGGAAGGGTGGAGCCCACAATGACCCAATGTTGGCTGGCGAAGAGGTAATAACCAAGGGATACAGGGATACGAACAGTGGAATAAGCGGGACAACTAGGGTGGGGGAGGGGAGGGGAGGGGAAGAGAGGGATTACTTGAAATTAGAGAAATCAATGTTCATACTGCTGGGTTGTAAGCTGCCCAAGCGAAATATGAGGTGCTGTTCCTCCAATTTGCACGTGGCCTCTTAAAGTGGAGACGTTTTTGTATGCTAAACCACGCACTTACTTCACTGTATATGGTACATGTTACGATAAAGTGCCGTTGAACAATTGAGGATCACAGACAACAGAGCGTAGCCTGGATTGGAACAAAGCCATATTTCCAATTAAGGCTTCTTGCATAATTAATACAACCATCAGGTTTCCCCCCTCTTCCCCAAAGATCGAGCGATGCTGCACAAAAATCAAGCCTCACTATGTCTCACACTCCATGCCTTGCTTTGTGCACCACCTACTACCGTGCTCTACCCAGCCTTCAGAACTATCTCATTTCAAGGGCTCACCAAAATATTTATTCAATATTTTGAGTCTCCCTGCTTCCACAGCCCCCCCACCCCCCAGGCAGTGAGTTCCCCAATTTAATCAGATTCTGAGTGAAAACATTTCTCCAGTCCCTTCAAACTCTGACCTTTTGGCTTAAAGCCATGCCTGGGGTCACAGACAAAGTCTGGCCCAGGGGAAAACACGGGGGAAGATTATTACGGGTGTCAGGGGTTATGGGGAGAAGGCAGGAGAATGGGGTTAGGAGGGAGAGCTAGATCAGCCATGATTGAATGGTGGAGTAGACTTGGTGGGTCAAATGGCCAAATTCTTCTCCTATCACTTATGAAAGGTTTCTAACCACCCACCTTGGCCATGCCATACCATCAGTCACCCCACAACAAACAGACCCAGTCTCTCCTTACATGTGTAATGCTCTACTCCAGACCCCATCCTGCTCCAGTGTGGTGCAGTCACATCGCTCCAAGAGTGGCGACCACAACTACACACTGGACTCCAATTGCGAATCAATAACCAACCTGATCTCCCGGTGGCTCAGCTCTTCAACTCCCCCCCCCATTCCGAATCCGACCTTTCTGTCCTGGGCCTTCTCCATGGCCAGAGTGAGACCCACCGCAAATTGGAGGAGCAGCACCTCATATTTCGCTTGGGCAGTTTACACCCCAGTGGTATGAACATTGACTTCTCCAATTTCAGGTAGTCCTTGCTTTCTCCCTCCTTCCCCTCCCCTACCCAGCTCTCCCACAAGCCCACTGTCTCCGCCTCTTCCTTTCTTCTTCCCGCCCCCCGCCCCCACCCCTGCATCAGTCTGAAGAAGGGTCTCGACTCGAGACGTCACCCATTCCTTCGCTCCATAGATGCTGTCTCACCCGCTGAGTTTCTCCAGTTTTGTCTACCTTCGATTTTTCCAGCATCTGCAGCTCTTTCTTAAACAACTAGTTTAGTTTAGTTTAGTTTATTGTCACGTGCCCCAAGCTACAATGAACAGTTTTTGTTCTATAACCTGTTGTATCATAACCTCCCTGCTAGAGTCATACGAGTGAGTCAGTTATACAGCCAGCGACATACAGCCAGAGTCATACAGCTGGAGACATACAGTACGGTCTGAAGAAGGGTCTCGACCCAAAAGTCACCCATTCCTTCTCTGCAGAGATGCTGAGTTACTCCAGCTTTTGTGTCTACAATACAGTATCGGTACAGGCCCTTCAGCCCAACTCGTCCATGCCGACCAGGTTGCCCCACCTAAGAAAGTGCTATTTGCTTGCATTTGGCCCATAATCCCACTAAACCTTTCCTATCCAATACCTATCCAAGTGCCTTTGAATTACCTGCCAAACTCATCTCCTCTGGCAGTTCATTCCACATACCCGTCAGTATTCTGTGCCCCACCTATTGAAGGCAAATATCCCATTTTCCTTATTCACCATCAACCTACCATTGTTGTTGCCTTCAGGGATCCATAAACATGTACAACAAAATCCTCTGTTCTCCAATGCCAGATCCTACCATTCATTGTGATTACCCTAGCAAGATACTTCCAAAATGCAAGAGCTCGCTAACTCTGGATTAAATTCCACCTGCCATTTCTCTGCCCATTTTTACAACACATCAATATCATTCTGTTCCTGAAAACTGCCATCCTCACGATTCACAAAAAATACCAACAATCTATATCTCAATAGCATCGATTCCGGCATATCCATGTGCCTATCGAAAAACATCACAAGCACCATCAGGTATTATCGCAATGTTTAAGAAACAGTTAGACAGGAACATAGGCAGGATAGGTTAAGAGGAATATGGGCCAAACGCAGGCAGGTGGGACTAGTGTAGATGGGACATGTTGGTTGGTGTGGGCAAGTTGGGCCCGTTTCCACGCTGAATTACTATTGTATCTGCCCACACCACTACCCCAGCAGCACATTGCAGACAGACACCCACCACCCTCTGTGCCCGCCACGCCTCCTATCAACTTTGCCTCTCTTACCTTAAAGCTATGCCCTCTAATATTTGATGTTTCTATCCTGGGAAAAGGGTTCTGACTGTCGATAGAATTTGCTAAATTGACTTGGATCTCCAGGGCTTTTATCTTTGTCAAAGTCTCACAGAAGTCCACACAGTCCACACAGACTACATCAATTGCACAATCCACAACGATATACTTAGTCACCTCTTTGAAAAATGCAATTGAATTAGTTGGACAGGATGTCCCCGCTGACTACCCCTGATTAATCCCAGCCTCTCCAGTACAGATTTATCCTGTCCCTCTGATGTTTTCCCAATGATTTCTCTACTGTCACCCGACTCACTGGCTGGGAGCTACCTGCCTTAAAAAGATACAAACTGCTGGAGTAACTCAGCGGGTCAGGCAGCATCTGTGGAGAACATGAATAGGTGACATTTCAAATCGGGACCATTCTTCTGATCAGAGTCGTAGTCATACAGTGTGGAAACTGGCCCTTCAGCCCAACTTGCCCACATTGGCCAATACGTCCCAGCTACACTGGTCCCACCTGCCTGCTTTTTGCCAATATCCCTCCAAACCTGTCATATCCATGTACCTGTCTGTTTCTTAAATGTTGTGATTGACCCATCCCCAATTACCTCCACTGGCAGCTCGTTCCATTCACACACCACCCTTTGGGTGAAAAAGTTACCCTTCGGATTCCTATTAAATCTTTTGTCCTTCACTTTAAGCCTATGTCCTCTGGTCCTCGATTCACCTACTCAGGGCAAAAGACTCTGCGCATTTACCCAATTTATTCCTCTCATGATTTTATACACTTCTATAAGATCTCCCCTCATCCTCCAGCGCTCCATGGAATGGACTCCCAGCCTATTCAAACTCGGGTCCTGGCAAAATCCATGTAAATCTTCTCTGAACCCTTACCAGCTTGACAACATATTTCCTATAACATGGTGCCCAGATCTGAACACAATACTCTAAATGTGGCCTCACCAACGTCTTCTACAACTGCAACATGACCTCCCAACTTCTATACTCTAATCGATGAAGGCCAATGTGCCAAAAGCCTTTTTAACCGCCTGCAACTCTACATTCAAGGAACTATATACCTGCATTTCTAGATCCTGCTGCTCTACAACACTCTCCAGAGCTCTACAATTCACTGTGTAAGTCCTGCCCATGTTACACTTCCCAAAAGGGCTTGGACACACCAGAGGCAGGAAACATGTTCCCGATGTTGGATGAGTCCAGACCAGGAGCCACAGTTTAAGAATAAGGAGTAAGCCATTTAGAACGGAGACTAGGAAACACTTTTTCTCACCGAGAGTGGTGAGTGGAATTCTCTGCCTCAGAGCGCGGTGGAGGCACATTCTCTGGATGCTTTCAAGAGAGAGCTAGATAGGGCTCTTAAAGATAGCGGAGTCCGGGGATATGGGGAGAAGGCAGGAACGGGGTACTGATTGGGGATGATCAGCCATGATCACATTGAATGGCGGTGCTGGCTCGAAGGGCCAAATAGCCTACCCCTGCACCTATTGTCTATTGTCTATTGTCAAAATGCAACATCTCACATTTCTCTGTATCAACCATTCCATCAACCACTCCTTAGCCCACTTGGCCAATCGATCAAGATCCTGCTGATTTTTTTCACAACCATCTACACGATCTGCAATACCACCCACTTTTGTATCATTAGCAAACTTGCTAATCTTGCCATGTACATGATTGACAATTGTAGAAGTTTGTACAACATTGCCTACCCATGTTCTCCACCGATGCTGCCTGATCCACTTAGTTACTCCAGCACTTTGTGTCCTTTCTTGGTAAGTGATAGGTTGGGCGGAGGGGGGGCGGGGGGGTGGTTTGAATGGCAGATGGTTCGACAAAGGCCAGAGATGGGAAAAAACAACAAATGAGACATAAGGAGGCAAGGATAGAAGAGACATGAAATGTGAAGCCAGAGAAAGGAATATAGGTGGAAGGGGACAGAGAAAGGGAAATTACCTGCCTTATTGTTCTTGACTACAAGATCCCACATTATCTACCTTTCAATCTGGCAATGTCAGAAAAGATTTTACAAGTTTCTGTCAAACCCTCAGCTGTCTCTCCCTATTCTTCATTAGGGATTACAAACCTATAATTTTCTTTTTTGCTGTGAAATGAGGTTGCTGCAGCCGTGAGATGTCTATGATCCTGCTCGACCCTCCAAGTTCCCCCGGCCGTGTGTTTTTGCTCTGTATTCTGGCACCTGCAATTCCAAACGTCTCTTGGGAGACATCTCCCAAGGCCCTCGGAATAAATCAACCCCCATATATGATAGTGGCACAGCGGTAGAGTTGCTGCCTCACAGCACTCGAGCCTGAACAGCACCTTGCGAACCATCACTGGGTGCCTTCAACCTACTCCAGTCGAGCAGCTCCCTATACTTGCGGGCATTCCGCCTGCAGGGATCCGAAGGCAAGCAGCAACTCTGGCACTATCTCGTTGTGCCATGGACCCAAATCACCTCCTCCATCAGGCTATCAGCAGAGAGCAGAGAGCAGAGGCCACCCCGACTGAAGTCCTGTCACCCCTTTGCTGGAGTAACTCAACGGGTCTTGCAGCATCTCTGGAGAAAATGGATAGGTGAGGTTTCGGGTCGGAACCCTTTCAGTTTGATAAGTCTGAGAAATTCAGTCTAAAGAAATCAGAGGGAGTCGGTCTGAAGAAGGATCCCGACCTGAACTTCACCTATCCATGTTCTCCAGAGATGTTGCCTGACACGCTGAGTTACTCCAGCATCTTTAGTGTAAAACAGCATTTGCAGTTCCTTTTTATTCCAAGTTTGCCCAACTTCTCCTTGTAGCTGATACCCCCCATGCACAGACAGCATTCTCGTACAGATAGACACAAAACGCTGGAGTAGCAGGTCAGACAGCATCTCTGGAGAAAAGGAATAGGTGACTTCAGTCTGAAGAAAGGTCTCAACCCAAAACGTCAGCTATTCCGTTTCACCAGAAATGCTGTCTAATCCGCTGAGTTACTCCAGTTTTTTTGGGTCTATCGTCAGTTTAAACCAGCATCTGCAGTTCTTTCCTGCAGCATTCTAGTAGAACTTTTCTGCACCCTCTCCAAAGTCTGCTTATCCCTCTTGTAACCAGAACGCCAAGCAATACTCCAGATGCAGGCTAACCAAAGTCCTAAAGAGCTGCTACATGACTTACTGATTCTTATAGAATGCCATAACCAATGAAGGCCAGCAATCCATCCGCCTTCTTTACCACGCTATCTCCTTTCAGAGTAATGGATCTAAACCACAGTCTCTCTCAGCATATCAATACTTTAAGGGTCTTGCCATCAACTGTATACATTCCCCTCACATTCCCAACTCCCAAAGTGTAACACCTCGGATTAAACTATATCCCACTGTATTACCTTTAACAACCTTCCTGTGGAGTCTGTCAAAAGTATACAGTAGGGACCTGTCTGAAGAAGGGTCCTGATGCAAAACTTTACCCATTCATAATCACCAGAGATGCTGGCTGACCTGCTGAGTTACTCCAGTACTTTGTGTCTATTTTTGTAAAGCAGTATTTGTAGTTCCTTGTGTCTACTTCCTCACATTAGCCTTCAAGTCTGACAGCCTTCCTCAAATCTTTAAAAACATTCTAAATAAGGCAATATGCAACATAGAATGGTATTAAAAAAACAGCGAGTTTTACGATCAGATATCCTTGTTTCTACAACGGGTTTTATGATCGGGTCACGCTGGGTGCAAGGGTGGCAGAAAGAGATTCTTTCAGGAGGAGTGAGCAAGGAAGACTGGGACTAATGGATAAATGAAAGAGCTGGCACAGGCTTGCAAGGCTGAGTGGTCACCTCCCTTGCTTAAACACATCTATTAATATTACACAAACCATCAATCCCCCTCTGACAGGTACTAATCCTGTTCCTTTTTAAAGCTTTGTCTGATCCAGAACTTGCTCAGGTATCTAGCAGCTGGTGTTCTTGGAAATTGAATCCAGCATAATACCATTGACTAAACGGCTGGAGTGATAAAAATCTCCTTTCATAACTTTGTTCTGTAATTATCAAGACTATTCAACGCTTTTTATTTTGAAAGCTTCCTTTTTCTTTTAAGCTCCTTGATGACCAGCCTCCTCCCTGAACCCATTTCACTAAAGGTTCGTCATAACCTTTCCTACGCCAGTTCGGAGAATCATGCAGCATGGAAAAAGGCCCTTCAGCCCAACTCCTTCATGCCGACCAAGATGTTCCATTTATTTTTATGAAAGGTGGCATGGTGGCACAGTGGTAGAGTTGCTGCCTTACAGCACCAGAAATCCGGGTTTGATCCAGCCTATGGATGCTGTCTGTATGGAGTTTGTACGTTCTCCCTGTGATTGCGTGGGTTTTCCCCGGGTGCTCTGGTTTCCTCCCACTCTCCAAAGATGTGCAGGTTAACCGGCTTCGGGTGAAATTGTAAATTGTCCCTAGAGTGGAGGACAGTGCTAGTGTAGGGGGTGATCGCTGGTCTGCGTGGACTCGGTCAGCTGAAGGGCTTGTTTTCTCTAAAGTCTAAAAGTCACGTATAGTCTTTCCGACGACTGGATAGCAAGCATCAAAAAACATTTCACTGTACACGCGACAATAAACAAAACTACACTAAAATAAACACCTTTAATGATGACTTCAGCACCTAACCACCACCCAGCCAGACAAACTCTCATGAATCAGCACCAGGTTTGCATCCAGTCACCCAAGTCAACAAAGTTCACGCCAGACAACTGGTGCTGGATCATTAAATCATCTAACAACTGAATTGTTAGATGATTTAATGATTCAGAAAGATTACGCTTCGCCCCACCGAAAATAATATTAGATGTTTGGAACACTTAATGAAGAATAATTTTCAAAGATGCTTACTGTTATCAAGGTTTGCAAATGAAATTATTTAAATGGGCAAAGTTCCTGGACAAGATACAAAAGGTTGTTTGTTCTGTTCTGGTCTTTAGTCTCCCTTCCTTTTTATAGACCACTGGCACCATATTTTAATCTAATAATGCACAAAATGGCGCACTACAGGAAAAAAATAATTGAGGGGGTTCGATCCTGACCCCGGGTGCTGTCTGTATGGAGTTTGCACATTCTCCCTGTGACTGCATGGGTTTCCACCCACATCCCAAAGACATGTGGGTTTGTAGGTTAATTGGCCTCTGTTAATTGTCCCTTGTGTGTAGGGAGAGGATGCAAAGTGGGGCAACATAGAACTAGTGTGATGAGTGATCGATGATCGGCTGGACTCGATGGGTCGATGGGCTCGTTTCCATGTTGCATCATTCAATCCAATCAATCAAGAATTCAACACGTTCTGGTGTAAAAAATATCCCACATTGATTTATCTCGACAACCTGAAGAACTTTAAATTCCACTACATTGTCTCGGCGGTTGCTTATAAGGAAACATTAAACACATTGATCATGCTGCATTCTGGACCTCTGCCATCCAAGTGGATTCTTGATATTCTACGATGTCTTCTCAAAGAGACATCTTTGTAAATTGGTCAAAGCACAAAGTGCTGGAGTAACTCTCAATGGGTCAGGCAGTGTCTCTGGTAGGAATGGACAGGCAACACTTCGGTTCGGGACCCTTCTTCAGACTTAAGTCTTCTGAAGAAGGGCCCTGACCCAAAACGTTGCCTATCCATTTCCTCCACAGATGCTACCTGACCCATTGAATGACTCCAGCACTTCACGTTTTGCTCAAGATTCCAGCATCTGCAGTTCCTTGTGCCTCCATTGAGGAAATTAGGTAAGTCAACTAATCTTTATAGTATAGCAGCTAATCTTTGTGGGTTGAAAAGATGGGCCGAAGGGCCTAATTATTTTTTGTGCTGTACTGTTGTGTGCTCCCTGTAACTCTGTCTTTCTGTGTTTGTGCACGGACCCGGGATGTAATGAAACCTGGAGGTTGAGCGATCTTGCTGAAACACAAACTGTGCAGGAAGCAGGAGGTGCTGATGGATTACACCTCCCTCAGTACATGCAAACACGAAGCACCTCACAGGAAACATACAAACTACCATGTGGTAAACATGTGGTGAGGGAGACAGTGTAACCCTTGCTTTCATCGGCCGGGGCACTGAGCACAAGAGATAGAAAGTAATGATGAGCCTTTAGAAAATTTTGCTGAGGACACACACTTGGAGTACTATGCGCAGTCACTGTATGTACAGTGTCCATCCCGAGTAGTGAGCCAGAGGTCCAGTGGGGGAGTGTGTGGGAAACGACGATATTATATCATACATTAAATCTGGTCATCATGTTGTAGGAAGGATGTGATTAAGCTGAATGCAGGATGCAGAAGATGCAAAGGATACAGAAAGGATTCACAAGGATGTTGCCCAGACTGGAGGGTTTCAGTTAAAGAGAGATCGGTTAGGTTGGGATTGTTTTTCGTAGAACAAAGGAGGGGTGACCTTATAGTGGTTTATAAAATTATTATACAGTTACAGTCATTTCCCTGGGTAGGTGAGTCGAAGATAAGAGGGCATGGGTTTAAGGTGAGAGGGAAGAGATTTAAATGGGACCAGAGGGGAAAGTTTTTCCCACAGTGGGATATATGGAACGAGCTGCCAGAGGAAGTGGTAGCGGTGGGTACAGTTACAGTGTTTTAATGAATGAACAGGTAACTGGATAGGAAAAGTAAAGAGGGATATGGGCTAAACACAGACAAATGGATAGACATCTTGGTTAACATGGGTGTTGGGCCAAAGGGGTTACATCCATCTATATAACTATGAATCTATAAACTTTACAACAGCTATGGAAAATTATACAGCTCACTCAGCAGGAATTACTGAGGACCAACTCTAATGGAATAGAACAAATGTGGTCCACATAATCTGGAATTAAAGTTTAGCAGGTAGAACTATGACTTAACCAAAAGGGGGGGATCATGACAGAGGCCTCCTCGTGACGAGCTACACGTCGTCTGACACACGAGCGAACGAACCAATGGGAGATCTCTTCTCTAACATGGAAATGCATTAGCCAGAGACCATGTAAATTCATACTGAGACTGCAGTTCAATGAATTACTAAGGGTTAAGAGCAGAAAAAAAAAAAAATATGACCAATGAGTGATACACAAAATGCTGGACTAACTCAGCAGGTCAAGCAGCATCTCAGAAGAACATTGATAGATGACATTTTGGCTCAGGACCCTTCTTCAGTCTCAGCCTGACCCTCTGAGTTACTCCAGCACTTTGTGCTTTTCCCAACATCTATAGATTCAGAGATGGAGTCTGAGATCAGGAATTTATAAAAGTCACAAGCTTGTAGGGGGTGGCACGGTGGCGCAGCGGTAGAGTTGCTGCCTTACAGCGCCAGACACCCAGGGTCCAATCCTGACTATGGGTGCTGTCTGTACAGAGTTTGTACGTTCTCCCGGTGTCCGCGTGGGTTTTCTCCGAGCATTATAGTTTCCTCCCGCACTCCAAAGATGTCAGGTGTGTCGGTTAAAAAAAATTAAATTGTAAAATTCTCCCTAGTGTATAGGATAGTGTTAGTGTATAGTTGGTCGGCATGGACTCATTGGCCGAAGGTCCTGTTTCCTTGCTGTATCTCTAAAGTCTAAAGTTGTTCAACAAATCCAACAAACAACCATACACCACATCACTTAACCTCAGCAATTAAGTATTGTCCTGGAATCAATAATCAGACACAGAAACACATTACTGGAACAAATGTGGACAATTACAGCATGCCAGCATGGATTTGTTAAAAAACAAATCATGTCCGACTAACTTGTTAATGTTGAGATGAAGTAACACGAGGATGAGGATGAAAATGCAATGGATGTCAAACAGGGCGTTCCAAAAGATACTTGATAAGTGGCACATCATAAATCTGTCATCAAGATCAAAGGCCTTTTTAGCAAGATTTAATAAAAGTTATTGCCAAATAAAAAATGTGAAACTGAACATGTCTCATGTACATCTTGCAGTAATATTATTTCTGGCATTCAGAATGAAACGACCACATTAATGCATCCCACTACCATCACAACCTCCCACCATCATTGAATAAAGTACAGTACAGCACTGGGACAGGCCCTTCAGCCCACAATGTTCATGCTTATACATGATAGACAAAAATGCTGGAGAAACTCAGCGGGTAAGGCAGCATCTATGGAGGGAAGGAATAGGTGACGTTTCGGGTCCACAGATGCTGCCTCACCCGCTGAGTTTCTCCAGCATTTTTGTCTACCTTTGATTTTTCCAGCATCTGAGTTCTTTCTTAAACATGCTTCATATGATGTCAAGTTAAACTAATCCCATCTGCCTGCACGTGATCCATATCCCTCCATTCCCAGCACATCCATGTCCCTGTCTATCTTAGAGCCTCTTAAATGTTGCCCTCATATCTGCTTCTACCACCACCCCTGGCAGCGCAGTCCAGACACCGCTACCCTCTGTGGAAAAGTCTTGTCCTGCACATCTCCTAAACTTTGCCCCTTTCACCTTAAAGCTGTTCCCTCTAGTCTGACATTTCCACACCAGAAAAAAGGTTTTGACTGTCTACCCCATCTATAATCCCCATCTCACAATTTTATTTATTTCTATCAGGTCTCTCAACTACTGGCGTTCTGGAGACAACAATCCAAGTGTCTCCAACCTCTCCTTAGAACTAACACCCTCTAATCCTGGTGAACCTTCTCTGCGCCTTCTCCAAAGCCTCTATATCCTACCTGTAATTCGGTAACCAGAACTGCATACAATACTCCAAATAGAGCATAACCAAAGCTTTATACAGCATAAAACATGACTTTCCAACTTTGATATTCAATGTCCCAACTGATAAAGGTAAGCGTTCATAAGTTTATAGGTTCTAGGAGCAAAATTAGTCCATTTGGCCCATCAAGTCTACTCGGCCATTCAATCATGGCTGATCTATCTATCCATCTCAACCCCATTCTCCTGCCTTCGCCCCATAACCCCTGACATGCTTACTAATCAAGAATTTATCAATCCCCACCTTAAAAATAACCATGGACATCCTCCACAACCTTTCCAGTGAATTCCACAGATTCACCACCCTCTGATTAAAGAAATTCCATCTCATCTGCTTTCTAAAGGTTCGTCCGTTTTTTCTGAGGCCGTGACCTTTGGTCCTAGACTCTTCCACCAGTGGAAACATCCTCTCCGTATCTGGAGGCATAGGCGACCTTCACACCATCTATTAGTGTTGCTGCTTTCAGGGAGCTATGGACTTGCATCCCATGATCCTTCTGTAGATCAATATTGCTGAGGGTCTTGCATTTCATTGTGTACTATCATACCGCATTTCCCCCGTAGCTAATGAGAATACATAGATCTCCGACAAGGCTTCTCTCAATAAGTGTTTTATTGTCATATGTCCCAAAAAGGAACAGTGAAATTCTTACTTGCAGCAGCACAACAGGTATGTAGACTTAGTACTCTGTAGATACCATAATAAATAACAAGGTTCAATTAACAAAAGACAAATACGGTACAAAAGCAAAACCCTAGTGCAGTCACTAGTGCAATCAAGGCAGATAGATGGAGCTCCTAGTTCAACAACCTGTGAAGGGATAATCCCATCAGGCCCAGGCACCTGGATGTTCTTCAACAGACCTTACGCCTTCTACTTGTCCTCCCACTGGAGATGTACTCGAGATATGACCAAGCCCCATTAGGATGTTTATATCACCTGGAAATGGGGAAGGGAAAACTAAATTCTAGTAGCTTTTCAAGGTTCCTCACCCTCCACAATTTCATACAATTTAGGAAGATTAGGCCAAAAGACAGAACTAAATTGGATCAAACAATGGCCACTACCATTGTTGTAGGCGGTACAAACCCTTAACACCGTGGCTCAAGATGCACTGGAAATGCATGGAGATTCTACTGACAAATGTCCCAACTAAGTGCCCTGCTATGTGCTCTCTTCATCCACGGCTAGATGAGTCTCTAAGGTCCACAGGATGGGCCATCAATGCAACTTCAATAACAGGCAGCAGCCAACAGAAAGCTATGGACTTACACCCCAATATCCTTCTGTAGATCAGTATTGCTACAGGTCTTGCATTTGATTGTGTACTATGAGGCAAAGATACTTCCAAAACTGCCACTGAGATTAGGCTAACCTATGATGAGCGTTTGTCGGCACTGGGCCTGTACTTGCTGGAGTTTAGAAGAATGAGGGAGGGACCTCACAGAATAGTGAAAGGCTTGGATATGGAGAGGCCCAGTATTCAGTATTTACTTTAATGTCATTTTCACTGAGTACTTACATACACAGAAGAAACAAAAAATTGTTTCTCAATCAGTTCCTATCAGTGCAGTTAAAGCAGAGTAAATACATTCAACTTTAAAATTAACATATCTAAAATAACCCTAAAAATTAAACTAAAAACACATTCAGACTGAACAGTGGCTTTGCTTTGACAGGTGTCTAGCTGTCAAAGTACGGGCAGGTTAGATGTGTTGGTGTATGATGTATGGGGAGGGAACACAGTCCGTTAACCTGTTTTATTGCCTGTGGGAAGAAGCTGTGTAGCATCCTGCTGGTTCAGCAGCTGATGCACGAGTGGGAGAGTCTAGGTTTAGAGGTCACAGCCTCAAAATTAAAGGACATTCTTTTAGAAGGAGATGAGAAGAAATGTTGTTAGTCAGCGGGTGGTGAATCTGTGGAATTCTTTGCCACAGAAAGCTGTGGAGGTAAAGTCAGTGGATATTTTTTATGGCAGAGATTCTTGATTAGTACAGGTGTCAGAGGGTATGGGGAAAAGGCAGGAGAATGGGGTTAGGAGGGAGAGATAGATCAGCCATGATTGAATAACTGAGTAGACTTGATGGGCCGAATGGCCTAATTCTACTCCTATCCCTTATGACCTTAAAATAAACCAAAGGGAAGGTCTGCCTCCCAAATTAAACCAATACAAAATCTTATAAATGGTAGCCATTTGAAACTGCATACAAACAGTAGAACAGAACCATTTGACGGGTCGGATGCATTGTCTGCAAAGTGATAGGGATTAAAAAGGGAGTGAATAAGAAAGAAATTTACAAAATAAGGATGCAGGAAATCATAAATTAAAACTCATGTTGGAAGCACTGAGATCAGGCTGCACCTGCAAGTCATTGATCTGAAATGTTTCTGATTGATTGGTGGAAGATACAGTATGAAAGCAGGCCCAAGTCCACGCTGACTATCGATCACCCCGTTCACACTAGTTCTAGGTTATCCCACTTTCTCATCCACTCCCGATACACTAGGGTCAATTTAGTGACTAATTAACCTACAAACCCGCATGTCTATGGGATGTGGGAGGAAACCGGAGCACCCGGATAAAACTCATGCGGTCACGGGGAGAATGTACAAACTCCGTACAGGCAGTACCCGTAGTCAGGATCGAACCCGTGTCTCTGGGGCTGTGAGGCAGCAACTCTACCGCTGCGCCACCGTACCGCCCCTCATCCATCATTTCATCATATGGTCAGATTTCCAGCGAGCTTTCTATATTTTCTGTTTACAACATTTAAAGTACATCCAGAAGGGAATTGGTGAACACTAGAACCAAGTTCAAGGGGATTAACTGGGAAAGTACTTTTTCAAAAGAGCTATTAAATGCATCCTCTGGGCGCAGTGGAAATCCATGATATTCAGAACACTTTGGGTCGCCCTGCTCATAACATGGTAGGTCCTTGCCAAAAGGAAACAGCTCAGTGGGCTAAGGGCCTATTTCTGCGCATTATCTCTAAACTAAACTAAACTATTTTGGGATTCACTTAGCGTACCATTCTGTGGATTGAAACAACCATTTACATCCCCCTCCCCTTCGTACAATAAAAACAAGCTGCCTCATCCACACCCAATATCCTAGTTTTGTTAAGAAAAATAGTTCCTGCAAGTAACAGGAGAACTATGAAGGTCTTGCCCTGACAAGTGCAATTAAAAGGCAGGCTGGCTCCACCCAAGCTGTGAATTTGTATTTACACGACACACGTACTCCCACTTCCTCAGGCTTTGAGCCCTCCCATTCCACACGCTTTGTCACTGGCTGTGGCCCAACATTCCTTCCGAAGGAGGGAAATAAAAGGCCTGATCTTCCGCGCAAATCGGCAACTGGCTTTGGGCTGAAAACCCCCAGCACAAAGTGCCCTTCATGGCGTCACCTTTCCCCGCCATTGTGCAACAAAGCCTGGTGCTTCCTTCTGCCTGCTCTATCCACCTGCATGCCTCCAGCTAGGCATTCTTTGGGAGTGAGCAGGCTGTTATACCCCCAGGCCACAGGCGGATACTCCTATTCAGACCATGACTTGGCGTGCGCTCAGAAGCAGACACACGCTTTCAAGCCTCTGTAGCTTGCAGATAACCATCAGGAGGTAGGATCTGCTGGTGATTACTGCCCCTCAAGCCTAGGACTACCTGCCCAGCCTAATTGCGGTACTCACAGTTCCTACTAACAAATCAAACAGCACACGAGCCAGACATCAAAACTTTGCATCTTCCTATGCTGTGGGTTGAACTACACATCTAGAGTTGCATTAAGCGGCAATCCTGACAACAAAAAAATCAATCTAGGCAGCAACTGCACTCTTGAGTTAAGTCTCTTGACACTTCAGATTTAAAAAGCACTTGGACAGGTACATGGAATGAACATAGAACATAGAACTGTATAGAACAGGAACCGTCAGCTCACAAGTCCGTGCCGAACACAATGCCCAGTTAAACTGATCTAGCTGCCTGCACGTGATCTATATCCCTCCATTCCATGTGCCAATCTAAAAGCCTCTTAAACACCGCTATATCTTGCTCCATCACCATCCCTGGCAGTGCCATCCAAGCCCACAGCACTATTTGTAAATAAAACTTGCCCCGCACATCTCCAGTAAACTTTCCCCCCCTCTCACCATATAAACACAGAAAATAGGTGCAGGAGTAGGCCATTCGGCCCTTCGAGCCTGCACCGACATTCAATATGATCATGGCTGATCATCCAACTCAGTATCCTGTACCTGCCTTCTCTCCATACCCCCTGATCCCTTTAACCACAAGGGCCACATCTAACTCCCTCTTAAATATAGCCAATGAACTGGCCTCAACTACCTTCTGTGGCAGAGAACTCCAGAGATTCACCACTCTCAGTGTGAAAAATGTTTTTCTCATCTCGGTCCTAAAAGATTTCCCCCTTATCCTTAAACTGTGACCCCTTCTTCTGGACTTCCCCAATATTGGGAACAATCTTCCAATCTAGCCTGTCCAACCCCTTAAGAATTTTGTAAGTTTTTATAAGATTCCCCCTCAATCTTCTAAATTCTAGTGAGTACAAGCTGAGTCTATCCAGTCTTTCTTCATATGAAAGTCCTGACATCCCAGGAATCAGCCTGGTGAACCTTCTCTGTACTCCCTCTATGGCAAGAATGTCTTTCCTCAGATTAGGAGACCAAAACTGTACGCAATACTCCAGGTGTGATCTCACCAAGACCCTGTACAACTGCAGTAGAAACTCCCTGCTCCTATACTCAAATCCTTTTGCTATGAAGCTATGTAGCTATGCCCGATAGTGTTGGACATTTCCACCCTGGGGTAAAAGTTTCTGACTGTCTACCCTATGCCTCTCATAATTGTGTATACTTCTATCAGGTCTCCCCTCAACCTCCGACGTTTCAGGGGGAAAAAAAAGATTTAGAGGGCTATGGACCAAATGCAGGTTAAAGGGATTAGTTAAGGTGGGGTATCTTGCTCGGCATGGACGAATTGGGTTGAAGGGCCTGTTTCCGTCCTCCAATAGTTGGAACTAATAATCTGGGCATGCATTATAAAGATTCACAAAGACTCACAGATGCATTAACAATAAAGGTGATAAGGCAATAGAAGCAAGGAGCTGCACATTGCTAGTTTACCAAGGAAACGCACAAAGTGCTGGAGTAACTCAGCGGGTCATGCAGTAATCCTGGAGAACATGGATAGGTTACGTTTCTGGTTGGGATTGTTCTTTGGGAAGTAGGGTAGCATAGGTAGGTCTATGCTCTCAGTGGTCGGCGTGGACTGAAAGGCCTATTGTATGCATTTGGTATCGAGATAGAGCTCTAGGGGCTAGTGGAACCAAGGGATATGGGGAGAAGGCAGGCACGGGTTATTGATTGGGGATGATCACAATGAATGGCGGTGCTGGCTCGAAGGGCCGAATGGCCTCCTCCTGCACCTATTGTCTATGTATCTTTCAATCGATCAATCTAAAACAGCTCCGAACAAGATGGAAAGTTGGGTGTTGCTCGCAAAGGGTTAAGAAGCTCCAATTGGGTTGCATGCCAGTAAGCGTTGGAAATACCCTATCAGCTTCAACTTGGAGCCAAAAGATAGGCATCAAACGATGCAGGCCAGGAGACCCTGCCTTAGTGACAGTTCCAGGGAAAAGCCGTCTACTTTATCCTACTTCCTGGCAAACCTATTTACACTGATTACTGCAATCCTGTCTGAATATTACTGCTGCAATCAACTCCCACCACCAACACCCAACCAAACAGTGGGCCACAGAGCAGAACTGCTCAGATGTGGCAGTGCTCCAGTTGCAAGTCCAGACTTAGTTCTCCAACAGGAATCATGCTCTCGCTCCACCCTCTACCTCCTCGCGCACGCTGGCTCTACCGCACAGTCCCTCTTTGCTCACAACGGTCAGCCTATTAGCCTGCCTGCTGTGCTCTCAACCCCAACAGATACCATGGGCCTTCCAAACGCCCTGCACCTCCATAGCCGCAGCAGTCATTGCCCCCGTCGCAACCGTTCTGCGTAGGTTGCCTCACTTTGTTCAATCCCGCAGTTCATCCAAAATAAACGAGCAATTCGAACAACTCAGAATAAAAACTCAAAAATGAAAACCCTGATATTTTGCCAGAAGGGCAGCACAGTGGCACAGCTGGTAGAGCCGCTGCCTTACAGTGCCAGAAAACCGGGTTCGATCCAGCCCTCGGGTGCTGTCAGTGCGGAGTTTGCATATTCTCCTCGTGACCGCATGGGTTTTCTCCGGTTTCCTCCCACATCTCAAAGCCGTGCTGGTTTGGAGTTTAATTGGTCTTGTGTAAATTGACCCTGAAGTGTAGGGAATGGATGGGAAAGTGGGGTAGCATGGAACTAGTGTGAACGAGTGATCGATGGTCGGTGTGGACTTGGTGGGCCGAAGGGCCCGTTTCCATGCTGTACCTCTAAACTAAACTTGAAATGAAACTAGTGTTTAGGTGATTGCTGGTCGGCGCAGACTCGGTGGGCCGAAGAGCCAGCTCCTTGCTGCATCTCTAAACTAAATATGAAAGTACTGTTGGCACTAGGAACAAACAAAAACACACAAAGTGCCGGAGTAACTCAACATCTCTGGATTCGATGAAAATACTTGAATCCTGGACAGCTAGCCAGCACATGGGGAAGGGAGGGGGACCGGGATTTGTTTTCAGAACTTCACATTAACAAGACAAAATCATTCGTAAATGGTGTAATAAGTTCAGGGAGACCAAACAGAGCCTTTACGTGTTACACAATTACCGGACAATGGCAGTGTCACACTTAAGTGCTGAGTTATCCGAGTCCTCTCTGCACCTGGCTCCCATCGCTGTGGGATTACGAAGAGTAGACAATGACTCATTATTGAGCTGAATGAAAGCTGGTTCTGTTTTTCTTTTGAAAAAGTCATTTACATCCTGTGAACGGTCAGCTCCCCTCTGATGGTTGGAGAGTGTGCCTGAAGTTCAGTCCCCACAATGTCGCTATCTGCGCGCGCGCGACATAGATTTAACGTGACCATAAACATCGCCAGAGATACTGCCTCCCTGACCCATTGAGTTACTCCAACAATTTGTCTCAGAATTATTCTGGAAATTATGTACACAAGGAACTGGAGATGCTGGTTTATTTAAAAAAAAGACACAAAGTGCTGGAATAATTCAGCGGGTCAGGCAGCATCTCTGGAGGTTATGAATAGGCGATATTTTGGTTATGGTATGGGGGAGAAAGCTGGAAGAGACATAGGGAGTGTGAAGGAGATAGTGGATAACTCAACTTCTCCCTATAGCTCAGGCCCTCGAGACCTGGCAACATCTTCGCAAACCTTCACTGACTCTTTCCAGCATAACTACATTCCTGCTATAGTAGGGTCACCTCAACTGAACACAACACTCCAAGTGCAGTCTTAATGATGTGTTGTATGGCTGTAACATAACGCCACAACTTCTATATTCAACAGATGATAGACACAAAATACCGGAGTAACTCAGCAGGATAGGCAGCATCTCTGGAGAGAAGGAATGGGTGGCGTTTCTGGTAGAGACCCTTCTTCAGACCGAGGACCTTGTTTGATGAACACCCTGACATTGAAGGCCAATGTACCGTAGGTCTTCTTGAGCACCTTATCGACCTGTGACGCCATGTACTTCTGGTCAGGTTGAACCCGGATCTGTGGCACGATGAGGCAGCAGCTCTATGAGTTGCGCCACAGCACTACATAAAGGTTGGCCCTTCAATTTCAGGTATCCTCTGACTAATGCCCACAACAGCCCCTTGTCTGCCCCACAGCCCCCCCCCCCCCCCCCCCCCCCACCCCCCCCCGCAGCTCCCAACTATGCTGCCCCCTCCACTGAGTGAGCACTGAGTTGCAAATGGAATAAAAAGAAAAGGATACACTTGTACACGAGGGTGCGCAGTGAGGATTCATTACACTGACTCCTGGGGCAGTGGGTATACAGTACCAGGGAAAACCAAGCACGCACTGCATGTATTCTCCAGAGTTTCTCCGATCTCACTTATAGTTTTAGTTTAGTTTTAGAGATACAGCGCGGAAACAGGCCCAACGGGTCCGCGCCGACCAGCGATCCCCGCACATTAACATTATCCTACACGCACTAGGGTCAATTTTTACATTTATACCAAGCCAATTAACCTACAAACCTGTACGTCTTTGGAGAGTGGGAGGAAACCGAAGATCTCGGAGAAAACCCACGCAGGTCACGGGGAGAACGTACAAACTCCGTACAGAAGCACCCGTAGTCAGGATCAAAACCGGGTCTCCGGCGCTGCATTCGCTGTAAGGCAGCAACTCTACCACTGCGCCACCGTGACTGCCCTCAATGAAGGTTAGAAAACCCTATAGGGCTCAATGGACCTGGATAGAATAGATGTAGAGATTGTCAGGAGGTGTACATTGGAGGGAGGGTGTTGGTGAGGGTCCAGAGGAAGGTTTTCGGGAATGATCCCAGCGATGATCGGGTTAACATATGTGGAGCGTTTGACAGCTCTGTGCCTGAACTCACTGGAGTTTAGAATGATTAGAGGGATCTTAATGAAACCTACTGAATAATGAAAAGCCAGGCTAGAGTGGATATGTAGAGGATGTTTCCACTAGTGGGAGAGTCTAGGACAAGAGGCTACAGCCTCAGAATAAAAGGACGTACCTTTAGAAAGTAGACAAGGATGAATTTCTTTAGCCATAGGGTGGTGAATCTGTAGCGACAGAAGGCTGTGGAGGCCAAGTCAATGAGTATTTTTAAAGAGGACACTGACAGATTCTAGTAAGGGATTCAGAGGTTATGAGGAGAAGGCAGGAGAATGGGGCTGAGAGGGAAAGAGAGATCAGCCATGATTGAATTGGGGGGGGGGTAGACTCGATGGGCTGAATGGCCTAATTCTGTTCATATGACATGAGACATTGAGATAGGTACATGGATAGGACAGGTTTAGAGGGATGTGGGCCAAATGCAGGCAGCTGTAGCTGGGGCATGTTGGTCGGCGAGAGCAAGTTGGGTCAAAGGGCCTGCATCCATGCTATATCACTCCACATGGATCAAGCAGAATGGGCAGCACGGTGGCACAGCTGGTAGAGCCGCTGCCTCACAGCGCCAGAGACCCGGGTTCGATCCTGACCTCGGCTGCTGTCCCTGTGGAGTTTGCACATTCCCGCTGTGACCGTTTACGGTTCCTCCGGGTGCTCTGGTTTCCTCCCACATCCTACAGGTCTGTAGGTTAATTGCCCCTCTGTAAATTGCCCCTCGTGTATAGGGAATGGAGGAGAAATTGGGATAACGCAGTACTAGTGTGAACGGGTGATCGATGGTCAGCGTGATGCGAAGGGCATATTTCTTTGCTGTATCTCTAAACTAAAGATCATCTTAAGGAGGATTCGCATCCTCAAGCAATGAGTAAAATTATTTGCCAATACTTTCCAGTTTGGTTCCATCAGTTATACGCAGAAACAGCGAAATATTTAAGCACTACAGGTGCACAACCTTTTATCCGAAGATCCAAATAACGAAAACCTCCGAATAGCGGACATTTTTGCAGTCCTTGAAGAAAGGTCCTTGAAAACGTTCACCGAGGGCGGCCCGCAGAGGTGACAGCGGAACCTCCGGTCGGTCCTCGAAGAGAGGGGAACTAAATCCCCATTCATAAAAGAGAAGGTGAGGGTATATTGCGCGGGAGGGTTAATAATTGACAATATGCTGCTGTCTGCCCGCTGAGTTAAAAAGTTCCCACGGTAGACTCACGATACACAGTGTATCGTGAGTCTTGCGTGGGAACTTTTTAACTCAGCGGGCAGGGAGCAGCAGATTGTCGCTCCCTTCAGTTTCACCCCACCCACACCCCTCTGCTTCCCGGCCATTTGTGTGACCCCTTCCCTCCCCTCTCCAGCTCCCCGCCCATTGCACCGGCGTGAGGGCTTTGCACTGTCCTCACGTCGGCGATGCCAGCATACAATGCCAGTCACCGGAGACGTCAGGACCAACGGGACACTGACCCCCAGGCCCACTGCAAGCACGGAGATCCCAGAGACCCACAGCCAGCAGCAGCCCAGCCCCGTTCCAACTCTAGAGGAAAACTGCAAACTAGCGGGAGACATCAGGACCACCAGAAGCCGCTCCCCGATGGGTCGCTACGGCGACAAGTGGCAGTTCGCCCACAGCCCGAGCTGTGCCCCCTCATCGGGACACCAACCCCCAGGCCCACTGCAAGCACGGAGATCCCAGATCAGCAACTCCAGCCCAGCCCCGCTCCAACTCCAGAGGAACACGCTCCCCGTAGGGGCAGAAGCTGATGGTGTGCAAGGTACGTCTTGTTCTTGGGGTCGCGCAGCTCGGGCTGTGGGCGAACTGCCACTTGTCGCCGTAGCGGCCCATCGGGGAGCGGATTCCTCTGGAGTTGGAGGGTTGAGGGGGTATTTTGCTGTTTGATCGCCCCCTGCTATCCCAGGGACAGGGAGACAGGACGTTCACGGAGGGCGGCCCGCAGAGGTGACAGCGGAACCTCCGGTCGGTCCTCGACAAAAGGGGAACTAAATCCCCATTCATAAAAGAGAAGGTGAGGGTACATTGCACGGGAGAGTAGGAATCCCAAGACAAAGTTGAGTGAGCGTTCACCGAGGGCGGCCCGCAGAGGTGACAGCGGAACCTCCGGTCGGTCCTGGAAGAAAGGGGAACTAAATCCCCTTCATAAAAGAGAAGTGGAGGGTATATTGCCCGGGAGGGTATATCGCCTACCTGGAAGAAACCGGACATTTTTTCCGAATTACGAAAAGTGTCCCAATGGCTGTCGGATAAAAGGTTGTGCACCTGTACTAAAGTTGGAAGGGTCTGACCAGAAACGTTACCCATCCATGTTCTTCAAAGATGCTGCCTGGCCTGCTGAGTTACTCCAGCACTTTGCTTCTATTTTTGCAAGCCAGCATTTGCAGTTCCTTGCTTCTGCATTCTTCTTCTTCAGTATGAGGACTGTGTATATTTTCCCCTCGGTCTGGGTAGTCAAATCTGGGTAGCAGGCACCTGAACCGTTCTAATACCAGCTGGAGTGCGATTCTCACTTCCCATCGACCTCATTGAAGATTTTGTACTATCTCTAATCGGACTTTATCTTGCACTATATGTTGTATCTGTACACTGTACTTGATTGTAATCATCTATAGTCTTTTCTTTGACAGGATAGCACATAATAAAAAGCTTTTTCACTGTACCTCAGTGCATGTGACAATAATAAACTAAACTAACTTGTATTTCACCTTTTGTTTAAGAAGGAACTGCAGATGCTGGAAAATCGAAGGTAGACAAAAGTGCTGGAGAAACTCAGCGGGTGAGGCAGCATCTTTGGGGCAAAGGAATAGGTGACATTTCCAGTCTCGACCCGAAACGTCACCTATTCCTTCGCTCCATAGATGCTGCCTCACCCGCTGCGTTTCTCCAGCATTTTTGTCTACCTTGTATTTCACCTTTTACTCATTGCCCTGGGAACTTTGTTGACTCCAAGTCTACTCGAAGTGCTGGAAGAACTCAGAAGCATCTGTGAAGAGAATGGACAGGGGATGTTACAGGTCAGGCTGATCAGCCCCGCCCTGAAACATTGACGATGAATTCCCTCTACAGATGCTGCCTGTCCTGCTGAGTTACTCCAGCACTGAGTGTTTTGTTCAAGATTCCGACATCTACAGTTTCCTGCGTCTCCAGTAGGGACTTGAACGGGTTGAAAGGCTTTTTCCAGTACCGTTACAATCTGCAACTTGATTGTTTACTTGTGATACGGTCAGCCAGGCGTAACAGTCCAGAGAGCATTGTGTCCCTTCCAGGCACCCACCCCTCTGCACTCCTTGACTTGCAGCCCACTGCCCTTGTACATGTGAGCGAGCGAGCGAGTCTGTGCATGATCAGCAAACAATGCAAACAGGAACAATGAAACCCTGAACAAAGAAGCAAGAACATTTCAGCCTTGCCGTGTGCATAATCTTTACTTCAAGAAAACAAATTCCCACTGTACCGTATGTACCCTGGAGCCGCGGAAATCCAAGCTTCAGTAATTGAGCTCCGCATGTTGTTGTAGGAATTGGATGTTGGCATGGAGAACATGCAGTCGCCATGTTCCCAGAGAATCGTGGAGCTGCCCAGACCCAACTCTGTCCTCCACGTCTTTCCCTTCACTCCACCTCTTGTACTTGGGTTAGGCGTGATTGTATTCATGTACGGTACTGTCTGATGTTGATTGCAAACCAATACTCTTCGTTATATATCGGTATAGGTGACAATAATAAACCCGAACATAAAGGACATACGTAGAACAGTACCGCACAGGAACTGGCCCTTCGGCCCACTATGCCCGCACCAACTCCGATGCAAATCTAACTAATCTCATCTGCCATTCACATGGTCCATACCCATCTGTTCCATGCCTTTAGTGTGTCAGTCTACATACCTCTTTATCATTGGTACTGTATCTCCTTCCACTATCTCCCCTGGCAGCACATTCCAGATAGCTACCACTGTGTGCAAAAAACAAAACTTGCATCCCACATCTCTTTTAAACAGAGTCTGAAGAAGGCCCTTGCCCCAAAACGTCACCTATCCATGTTCTCCATAGATGCTGCCTGACCCGCTGAGTTACTCGAGCACTTTGTGCCCCTTTTCTTTCCTTTAGACTTTGCCCACTTTCAGCTTATAGCTTTGCCATCTAACCTTGACATTACCACCCTGGGAATAAAGATACTGACCTTCCACACGACCAATGCCTCTCAACATTCTATACACACTTCTACTGTCCAAACCACAACTTATGTAAACCCCGAGACTAATGGCAGCAACATTTTTTTTGTGTTTTTGCAATAATTAGTTTGCAATAGAACTTAGAAAGGACAAACACTTCAGCAGTCTCTGAAGAATTCTTACTATGTTTAGCAAGAACACCACAGAGGTAGGGGAGAAAGCCTCAAGATGGCTCTGGATTAGGAGAGAAGGTCCACGGGGAGGAGCGAATGCAACCTGAACACAAGTCGTGATCTGATCAACCACGGCTGGGTCGCCTGAGTGAGGGTGTCTGATGTTGAAAGACCCGAAACACCTAATGACCCAGGTTACATCACTGATGATGTGTTCATGAGCATCAAGAGGTGTATTTTTATCAACTAGGATCTTCTTCTTATCGAGTCCACACACACGATTAGAAATTGTTCAGCCAGAGCTGAACACACTTCTCGGCATCTGCGTACAATGGTGTCTGTCTTGTCGCTTCTTGTGCGTGGTGGTGGAAAGATTGGTAGAAACAGGGCCGCGACTTCAACGCTCTTTCCTTGAACTGTGTTAGGATTAAAGATATGTTTTCTAGTTTTTGTTTGGTGTTTGAATGGGGACGAGCCCAGCAATCCCTGCATTTTTTCCCATCTCATTGTTATAAGAGAGAAAATACTGGGAATACCTTGCAGGAGAGAGTAAAATTTTCTTCTGCACAAACTGACTGCTACGCATCCTTCAGCACGAGTCCGCACTTTAAAAAGTGTTCCATGGGGATTGCCCAAGGTTAGGAAAGGCTACTGAAAAACAACTCCCTTTAGAATTCTTCAAACTAAACTGGTTCAAATCTTAATTAACACTCACCCTCCCGTTCTGGGGCTAATGTTTACAGAGCTGAACAATATAATGTATCCTGCTCCCCGACTCACAGCAAAGGAGGGAGTATTTAAATTTTAACACATTTAGCTGTCATAAAAGGAAGCAGTTGTTCCACGCGCGGCTGGCAATGTCTCGTGTCAAGTTACCGTGTAACTTGCTCCAACTTACCAATCCTTAAAAACATAATTGGCCTCGGGCTGCGTAAAACACAGTGGTGAAAGGTTTACTCGTGGAGAAGGCTGCCTCTTAAACGTGCAGACGAGATTACAAAGCTGCAGCTGATGTGAGTGCAAGTCATGGAGTCATACACCTCTATAGCACAGAGTTTATGGGGCTTTTAAACTGCAACAAGTAAGATGTTCATTGTTCTGTTGCCGGTACACATGGCAATTAACATTCTTGTCTCATCTTTTGTCAACCCAACTGCTATGGCTAAGGAGACACAAGGACAGGTGTCAGGTTATGGGGAGAAGGCAGGAAAATGGGGTTAGGGGGGAGAGCTAGATCAGCCATGATTGAATGGCGTAGTAGACTTGATGGGCCAAATGGCTTAATTCTATTCCTACTTCTTACAACATGACCTAAGGAACTGCAGATGCTGGTTAACAAAAAAAAAAAACAAGTGCTGAAGTAACACTGCGGGTCAGGCAGCATCTATGTTCTCCATGCATGCATCTCTCCAGAGATGGTGTCTGGCATGCTGAGTTACTCGGGCACTTTGTGTCTTCCTTTAGCCAAGCTTTCTGCCTAAGATAACCTGCAGATTTAAAGCCACTTTTCAGAACGAGTGGAAGAAATCACAGCCCTTCAATCCGACCACTATCCACTCAGGGTCATTCATGAAAGAAACTATTTGGAAGGCTGCAGGGACTACCTGAGACTGAGAACAATTGTGCTCGCTATCAGTGGGTCAACAGTCAGCAGAGATATTTGAAGAATTACAACTCTGTAATGCATGCACATGCCTTGTTATTCTGAGCACGCTAACCTTTACAGGTATCATGTTCTACGACCTAAACTCAGAGAATCTCCCTTCCAACCAGAGCAGCACTTACCAAAATGTCGCTTGATATGATGACATGCAGCTAACTATAAATAACTCGGTTTGTATATAACTTCAACTAAATTACCTCTCTACACAATTTGGACACTTAACTCTTTGCAGCCCAGCACTGTGAAGAGTGGTATTTACGTTCTACAGCACCCTCCACTGTAGGTGCTCCCCACCCCCTCGGTTAGCGTCGACAGCTGCAAGGTATTCCTGGCACTTCCAGCTTCAGCTCTGCTGCCTGGCTGCAGGGCCGCCCATCCACGGCTTCAGAACAGTCTGTCGACATTAGCAGCACGGTGGCGTAGTGGTAGAGCTACTGCCTTACAGCACCAAAGACCCAGGTTCAATTCGGACTACGGATGCTTGTACTTTCTCCCCGTGACCTGAGGAGGAGGAGGAGGAGGAGTAGGAGGGGGAGGAGGACAGTCTGAACTGTATTGCTTTCCACCACAGTGAAGAATGCTGTGGTGGATGTCTTTGTTGAATTATGTTGTGTATTGTGCCCTTTTTTAATTGTAACGCTGCATGGTAAATTACATTTAAAATAAATTTGAACTTTGACCTGCATGGGTTTTCTCAGAGATCTTTGGTTTCCTCCCACATTCCAAAGACGTTCAGGTTTGTAGGTTAATTAGCTTGGTATAAATATAAAACTGTCCCTAGTGTGTGTAGGTGTGCGGAGATCGCTGGACGGTGCGGATTCGCTGGGCCAAAGGGCCTGTTTCCGCGCTGTATCTCTAAGCTAAACTACTTAGACACTAATTGAAGACACGCTCTTCTCATTGGGAACCCAAGATGGGAAGTGCTGCCAGGGCTCTGTACCCAATGCAATGAAGCACTGTTGTATGCACGGTCTGTCGACCCAGGTGAACGCCACTCTGAACTCAAGGTAATCACAACATCCTGGGGTTACTTCAGTAGCATCTCTGGAGAAAAGGAATAGGTGACGTTTCTGGTCAAGACACTTTTTCAGACTGAGAGTCAAGGGAGAGGGAAACTAGAGGTATGAAAAGGTACAGACAAATCGCAGCCGTCACCCAACTCAGCCACTCTGAACTCACTGGCTTTTACCAGGCTTTTGGATAGGCTCCTGGATATGCAAGGAATGGAGGTATATGGATCGCATGTAGGCAGGTGGTTTTGGCAAAATGTTCAGCACAGTCATTGCGGGCTGAAGGTGCCATGCTTCTAAATCATATAAGCAGAATTAGGCCATTCAGCCCATCGAATGGCCAAATTCTTTAGACTTTAGAGAAACAGGCCCTTCGGCCCACCGAGTTAGCACTATCCTCCATAATAGGGATAATCCTACATTATAGGGATAATTTACAACTTTACTGAAGCCAATTAACCTACGATAGACACAAAAAGCTGGAGTAATTCAGGGTGCCTGTTGGCATCTCTGGAGAAACAGAATGGGTGACGTTTCAGGTTGAGACACTTTCATCACGCTGACATCTGGTTCTGATGAAGAGTCTCGACTCCAAACGTCACTTATTCCTTTACTCCAGACATGCTGCCTGACCCACTGAGTTAGTCCAGCACTTTGTGCCTCTGGTAAATTGCTACTTGAGCAATCAGGTGTGCATTTCAAGAGAAGGCACAGAAGCGGTGGGTGGGGAGAATTACCTACAGTCGTTAATTATTTTCTAAAAGCACAGAATTCAAACTGAGTATGTGTGTACTCCTGTGTGTGCACAGTTAGTCATAATCACAAAACATTTCAGGAATTAGAACTTCCATCTACTGCATGTCTGAACTGCTCAATCCGCTCGTCTTTGGACACACCCCCCCCAAACCATTGCCTCTCCCCCCCACCCCCACATCTATTTTACCCCTGGCAAATGCATAAAGTGACACACCTTCACGAAGGCTGCCAGTGCAATCCTGAATGCAGATGGATTTTATTCTAAAGGAGTCATTAGCCCAGGCAAGTTAGAGAAATACCTCTGTAGGCTGGATACTCACCAGATGTTGCATTGTCCTGATCCCAGGCTTCCAGAATTAATGTATATGATCTCTGAAGAGGAAAGAAAACAAAAGCATAATTAGTCGTGATCAAAATCCATGGCAACATCAACTCATGGCCAACTCCCAACAGATCATAACTTCATAAGTTACAGGAGCCGAATTGGGCCATTCGGCCCATCAAGTCAACTCCATCATTCAATCATGGCTGACCTATCTTTCCTTCAAGAGAAGAGCAGTAGTTTACTTTTCTTAACGTCTTGGCTCAATTCTCATCTCTCAGTCCACCACACGGTTAAACAAATATGGTCTGATCATTCTCGGAAAGGAGACACAAGGAACCGCAGATGCTGGAATCGCGCGTCAAGCACCGAGTGCGGGAGAAACCTCAGACTGAAGGAGGGTCCATACCCGAAACATTGCCCATCGAGTACGGAGAACAGCACAACACAAGAACAGGCCCTTCGATCCACAATGTCCAGCACTGGGCCTGCAGCCAAAACCATTTTTCCATGTGTCTATCCAAAAAGTCTCAAAGACCACTCTATCGTGTCTGCCTCCACCACCAACCTTGGTAACGCATTCCAGGCACTCATTACCCTCTGTATTAAAAAAAACTGCCCCATGTATTCCCTTTATACTTTGTCCCTCTCACCTTAAAGCTGTTTTATGTCATTAAACTGAAAAGAGTGCAGAGAAGATACACAATGATGCCTCCAAGACTCGAAGGCCTGAGCTACATGGAGAGGTTGAGCAAGCCAGGACTTTCCTTGGAGTGCAGGAGGCTGAGTGGTGATCTTATAAAGGTGCATAAAATTATAATGGGAATAGGTGAATGCAGGCTCTCTTACCCAGAGTTGGAGAATCAAGAACCAGAGGACATAGGTTTCAGGTGAGAGTGGAAAGATTTAATGGGAACTCAAGGAGCACTTTTTAACAGAGGGTAGTGAGCCCACCTTGTCCATGCCAACCAAGCTGGCATTCTGGGCTAATCCCATTTGTCTGCATTTGACCCATACCCTTCCAAAACCTCCCGATTCATATATCTGTCCTTCTATAGTTTGGCAGCTCTTTCCAGATACGGACTACCCTCTGAGTGAAAAAGTTGCTCGAGGTCCCTCTTGAATCTCTCCCCTCTCGCCGTAAGAATATACCATTTAGTTTTAGAATCCTCTACCCTGGGATAATGGCTGTGAGCGTTCATTTTATCCGTGCCCCTCATAATCTTGTACACCTCAATGAGGTTACCCCCTCAGCCTCCCACACTCCAAAGAAAAAAAGTCCTAGCCTATCCAACCTCTTTCTACAAAGCAAGCTCTCAAAATCAGGTAAATCCTGGTGAATCTGTTCTGCACACTTTCCAAGAGTGCTGCTGGCCAACTCAATAGATTACTTCTAAAGTGCAGGAACTCTGAATTCAAACCTCCAACATCCCTCTCCTTTGCCTTCTGCGATCCTGGTGTTCACCCAATTCAGAATGATGCGAGCTGTTGATTAATTCTTCCCGTCAGTCTACAGGAGACTCAAACTGGAGACACGGACACCCCCCACACACCTTCTCCAGGGTGGAGAGGCTCGAAGTTCTTATTCCTGCCTAACTAAATCACACTCACTGCATATCATGGTGCAAAAATACTAAGACACCAACAAAAATATAACGCACATTTTTTGGGAGGACCTATCCAAAAGCCTTCTAAAGACCATTGAAGACCTTTTGGTCTGTGTATAGGACAGGTTTGGAGGGATATGGGCCAAACGCAGGCAGGTGGGACTAGTGTAGCTGGGGTATGTTGACCAGTGTGGGCGTTGGGCCGAATAGCCTCTTTCCACGCTATATGACTCCATGACCAATTTTAGGGTAGATATTTCATTATAATCGGGATTAATTGCGGGTTAAAGGGGGACACACACACACCACTTCCGTCACCAGCCCGCGCTTACCTCGCTTGCCCTGTCTAAAAAAATCACACAGTGCTACGCCAAGGTGATACAGACACACACCGCAATGAACAGGAAGGTTGGTGCTGTAATTAAGATGGCTAAAGCGCAGTGTTCGGTAAGTCCTATAAAAGTGGGGGGAGAAGGGGGGAGAAGGAGTGGAGACAACTTTAAAGAAGCCAGAGATACACGGCTGTGAAGCTCGGCAGACATTTAACATCAACGGTCGGTTCCTTGGTTCTGAAAACTACTGATCTCTTTTTTCGCAATGAGCCAATGAAATTCACCGGTCAGCATCGGCTACAACCTACAAGAACCTCCAGCATCCTGGCAACCCACTAGGACCTCATGACGACCTACCTACGGCTCGAGAATTCTCCCTACTCTCCATGGCGGCTTCATTCTGGCCGCTGCTAGTTTTTCAATATGTTGAAAAATTCACGGCGCCCATAATGTGGCCGCGACTAGTTCCCAGAATGCGGGAACTCCTCACGACCATGAAGGCGACTTCCCGGCAACCAACCGCGAACATGCGGCGACCATGTGGCGACTGCATAGTCTCCTGCAGTTGCCTAAGTGGGACAGGCCCATTAGAATCAGGTTTAGTGCAGAACCTGAAATGGCATTTTTAACATTGTTTAATTTAATTTCCTTCATTAGGATAACTCTATATTCCATGATTAAAGTCATTCCAGCTGGCTTCTTTAACAGAGAAAGTAGAGCTTAATATTTCTGGCCCGTGTTTAAAGTCGCATTAGGCTTAGGGTTATGGAGTAGGGGGGGTGGGGGGGGTTGGGGTGTTAGTGTTGGGTTAGGTAATCGAGATCAGCCACTGCGGTGAATAATGCCAACTATTATGAAAGGACACAAATCATTTACATGCTGAAGGAGTGTTTGATGAGCAATATCCCAGCCGTAATTGTCAATTTTAATGTTGGTCTTCCTATTAACCAAAAGTGACGTACAATCATTGAAGAGCGTGAGAGAGAGCGGGAGAGGGAGGAGTTGAATCTAATTCCTGAATGAAGAGGAGCAAGTGTTAGGAAAGTTGTAAGCTACCCTGACACTTAGCCAAGTGAAGGTGGAAGACACCCACAATGGGATTTCCAAGATTACAGCACAGTTAAATAATGACAGAGAAAATGGGAAATTTGGGTAACATTTATTCTTGGTAGCAGTCTTGCAGATGTGATCTTGAAACTATTGCAAGAAGCCACATGACTGAAAGGGAAGGAAACCACCTCGACTTATCCAGTGAATTAGAGACTAAGAGACACGCCACTCAACTTTCACCTCAACACGGGCCAACCTTCTTGCGAGGAACGTTTGCCTGCGAGTCAGAGAGGCAGACACAGGCGTGTGACTCAGAAAGGTAGCCATAGGCGTGCGAGTCAGAAAGGTAGTCACAGGCATGCGATTCAGAGAATTAGACACAGGCGTGCGACTCAGAGAGGTAGAGCACAGGGTAGACACAAGGAACAAGGAACACAAGACACAAGACACAAAGATGTCGGTTTACAAAAATAAATAAACAAATTTAGGATTAGGCAGCATCTCTGGAAAATGTAGATAAGCAACATTTCAGCTAGGAACCCTTTTTCACATAGAGCACAGAAACAGGTCTTTCTAAACGTCACCTCTCCACATTCTCAAAAGATACTGCCTGATCTACTGAGTTACTCCAGCACTGTGTCTCCTAACAGGTCCTTCTAACTCACTCCAGTTAGAACGGAACGCCTCATGGGCCTGACTCACTTACGTGACTCTTTAGGTGACTGCCAGGAACTGGTTTTAATGGAATTCACCTACGACACCTGGCGACAATCTACGACAACACCTGCGACAGCAAAAATAGTCACCACTATCGCCCAAAAATCGCCTAAGTGGGACAGGCCCATCAGCCCCTCAGCCCATGCCGACCAAGTGTTCCATCTACACTCGATCCAACCACCTGCCTTTGGATCCCACGAAACCAATCCTGTTCAATTACCTGCTCAAATTAATTTTAACGGTTGTTATAGTACCTGCCTCAACTACCCTCTCTGGCAGCTCGTTCCACACACCCATCATATTCTCACTCTATCACATGCAGTTGTTACATTATTGTACTTCAATATTCTTTCACACCACTTGGACTTTGCACTACAATTTCACATCAAGCTGCTGTTTGCACCCATTGTATTTATCATTACTGTATGTACACTGATTATCGAGTTTCATGTCAACAAGGAATTCCATTGCATCCTGTTGTATGAGATAGTAAACTAATCTAATCCTTGTAGATACTCTAATGCATCAAATGAAAGGGCCACCACCAGTTTCACGAGTCACAGAGGAAAGAGAACAACTGACAACCTGATAGCCATCACAGTATAACAATCACTTTTAAAGAAGGGTCTGGATCCAAAACGTCACCTATCCATGTTCTCTAGAACTGCTGCCAGACCCGCTGAGTTACTCCAGCACTTTGTGTCCTTTTTTTGGTGTAAACCTGCAACTGCAGTTCTTTGCTATTATATAGATCAATTTTTAATATAAACTTCAAAAATTGCCTCCTAGAGCACAGAAACCGGCCCTTTGGCCCATCGATTCATTGCTAACCATTGACGACCTGTTATGCTAATCTGACATTAATCCCATTTATTTTCCCCACCTTTCAATCAACTCTCCCACCTGCTGGGGACAATTCACATTGGAGATGTCTTGGGATGTGGCAGAACGTGGGAGAAATGGAGGAAATCCACAAAGTCACAGGAAAAACTTGCAAACTCCACTCAGACAGCAGCAGAGGATTAAACGTCGGTCTCTGGCACCAGTCCACCATGTCACTGTCTCATTTCATGAGGAACATTTCCTTCTCATTCTCACTGGTCTATTGGTACTGGTTTATTATAGTCATGTGTACCGAGATACAGTGAACAGGAGTATAGTCACGCTGGCAACTCTGAGTTATTTATCACAGCGTCTATTCCTGACAGACCCAGATTCTACATACGTTGATCGTGGAGCTCTGAAAACAGCCTTTAATTACTCAGCTCACATTTCCTTACACCTGCTGACAGTTTTCCCAGTTTCAATCTAATCCAGTCAATGGGTCCTGACACATAAGCAAACACCCGTCTAAATTTAGCCAGGATTGATTACGAGTGGTGAAGATGATCTTTTCACCAAACCAAAAAGTGTCCAAGAATACAGCATTATGAAAAAGCAGTGCTGGAGTAACTCAGCAGGTCAGGTATCATCTCTGTAGAAGATGGATAGATGACGTTTCGGGTTGGGACCCTTCTTCAGACTGATTGTAATGGAGGGGTGGGGGAGAAAACTGGGAGAGGGGTGGGGACCAGACAAAGCCTGGCGAGTGATAGGTGGATGCAGGTGAGGGGGGGGTTGATGGGTGAACATAGGCTAGAGATGAAAAAGGAGCCACCAGCCTATGTCCATGTATCTGCCAATCAAGCCCCCACTCACCTCTATCCACCTATCGCTTGCCAAGCTTTGTCTCGCCCCACCTCTCTCCCAGCCGTCTCATCCCCACACCACAGTCAGTATGATGAAGGATCCCCACTCAAAACACTGTCTATCCATAGCCTCCAGAGATGCTGCCTGACCCCGCGGAGTTTAGAGTCACAGCGTGGGAACAGGTCCTTCGGCCCACCAAGTCCGCACCAACCTGTTCGCGAGTTCTGTTATCCCATGTTTTGCATACTACACACTAGGGACAATTTAACCAAAGCCAACTAACATACAAACATGCACGTCTTTGGAGTGTGGGAGGAAGCCAGAGCAGCCAGACGTACTCCAAAGAGGAAGTTGAGAGTATGTAGGATAGTGCTGGTGTACGGGGTGATCGCTGGTCAGCGTGGGCCCAGCAGGCAGAAGGGTCTGTTTCCGCGCGGTATCTCTATAGAGTCCAAAAGGCTTTCATGCAACAAGGAACAGATGGTCCAGGGCCCAGCACATTGGTGTGATCATAAAGCCTCTAATTCTTTCAAAGGTCGAGGAGATTTGGTATGTCGACGAATATTCTCTTGAATTTAGTCATTCAGCACAGGAACGGACCCTTCAGCCCAACTTGCGCTTGCAAAACAATGTAACTGCATGTTTTCTTTTAGCCAACCAAACCACCATATGTCATCATATACCTTTATCGCATATCTATTCATCACAATCACTTCCTGCACTCACTTGTACTGCCAGCCCTCTCATTATTATTTCCCAACCATCGAAGCACGCGATTAAAACCAGTTAGATTATCCAATTTAACTCAAACAATACCGTACCCACAGCAAAACAGCCCGACAGGCCCACACAACGGCAAAAATCCCCCCCCCCCCCCCATTATCACAAGTGCTTTAATATATAGATATCACCATTCATAGATCCTAACATTATTTTAGACTTTAGAGATACAGCGCGGAAACAGGCCCTTTGGCCCACCGAGTCCATGCCGACCAGCGATCACCACATACACTAACACAATCCTACACACTAGGGACGATTTACAATTTTTTAATGAAACTGCACATCTTTGGAGTGTGGGAAGAAATCAGAACACCTGGAGAAAAGTAAGTAAGTTTATTGGCCAAGTATTCACTTACAAGGAATTTGCCTTGGTGCTCCGCCCACAAGTAACAACATGACATACAGTGACAGTTACAAATGACTCAGAAAACACTAAACATTAATAATAATAAAACATTAATGATAAAATACCATTGATCAAGCATGCAAACCAACAAAATACCAGATCAAAGGGAGGCTACAGATTTTTGGCTGTTGAGTAAAGCAACTACTCGTACAGACAGCAGCCAGGATCAAACCCCGGTCTCTGGCGCTGTAAGGCAGTAACTCTACCGGAAGCACTGTTAGGGTGAGTTGGGGAGTTAGTGTGGGGTAGAGTGGCAGAGAGTGGAGTGGAGTGAAAAGAGGTGGTGAGGAGAATAAAGGATAGTGGGTGAATAGATAGAGTGAGGGAGTGGGGAGTGAAGGAATGGGGGAGTGAGTGATATAGAGCCAGGGCGTGAACGAGAGTGCGGGAGAACGTGCAAACTGGAGGTCAGGATCGAATCCGGGTCTGTGCGCTGTAAGGCAGCAACTCTACCGCTGTGGCACCGTGCCGCCTCCGGACTTGAGGGTAATATGGCCAAGCCTTGCTGTTTCTGATGCTCTCAGACAAACTTGCATCAGAAACCGTCATAAGCCCTGCAGCATTTCCAAACAGCAAGACAAGCTGCTACACAAGTATGGCAAATACTGTAGATGGTTGCAGCAAAGGTGGGGAGATGAAGCAAGATTCAACATTTAAAAGATTTGTGATTGCTCGACCAGGAAGGCCCTGATTAACCTCTCTCACCCAGGGCTCGAAATTAACGGTTGCCCGGTCGCCAATGGCCACCTAAATTCCCGTCGGGCAACCTAAAAGCTGTGTTATTTTGCCCGGCTTGGCGAGCCAAAAAAAATCGAATGCCGTTCATGAATTCACAAGTACAGGGTACAACTCGTATGTAAATTGCAGTGAGTGTACCAAACTAAAAGTGAATTCTGTAGCGCTCTCGCTCGGATCGCCAGCTCACATACACACACGCTTAGTGCGCTGAATAATCCAACCACATTTTTGTTTGGAAGTGGAAAGAAATAATAGAAATTGCATTCATTGCAACGTGTAAAAAGAGATGAGATACTGTATTATAATTTTGCAGCATGTCATTGGGGTATATATCATGTCTTGATTGGTGAATATGTTTAGTTGTGACTTTATTTGAAGCAGGAATAATATGTGAATGCTTCATTGACCATAATTCAGACTGGTAACTATGCACTTCGTCCGAGCACATTATCGCACGCATCATGCAAGCCGTCTTAAATGTCCACCTAAACTGTCATTTGGCAACCTAAAAAGCCGCCTAGGTTGCCCAGCTGGCAACAGAGAAAAATAATTAAGTGAGAGCCCTGTCAGGACCCTTCTTCACATTGACTGTAGTAGGGGGGAGAATGCTGGAAAAGAGAAGTGGAAGAAAGCTGGAAAGGAGAGGTGGGAATGGGACAAAGCCTGGCAAATAATAGGTGGATATACAGTGGCTTGCAAAAGTATTCATACCCCTTGAACTTTTCCACATCTTGTCACGTTACAACCACAAACGTAAATGTATTTTATTGGGATTTTATGTGATAGACCAACACAAAGTGGCGCATAATTGTGAAGTGGAAGGAAAATGATACATGGTTTTCAAATTTGGAACAGGTTTTCTTCCATGATTGCCCTGTATTTGGCTCCGTCCATCTTCCCATCAACTCTGACCAGCTTCCCTGTCCCTGCTGACACCCCCACAGCATGATGCTGCCACCACCATGTTTCACAGATTGTTAGGTGGATTGAGTAAGTGCCAAAAACAGACATGAAAAGAAGAAAGGGTATCAGATAAGGTTGTGTGGACAAAGGTTAGCGAATGAAAAGGAGGCAAAGGGGTGTTGATAAGGAGTTTGTAGTACAACTGATTTGGTATTTTGAGCAGAACAGTACAACACAGGAAACATATACAATAGGTGTAGGAGGAGGCCATTTGGCCCTTCGAGCCACACCGCCATTCATTGTAATCATGGCTGATCATCCACAATCAGTAACCCGTGCCTGCCTTCTCCCCATATCCCTTGAATCCGCTACCCCCTAGAGCTCTATCTAACTCTCTCTTAAATTCATCCAGTGAATTGGCCTCTACTGCTTTCTGTGGCAGGGGATTCCACAAATTCACAACTCTCTGGGTGAAAACGTTTTTTCCCGTCTCAGTTTTAAATGACCACCCCTTCATTCTTAGACTGTGGCCCCTGGTTCTGGACTCCCCCAACACTGGGATTTTTTTTCCTGCATCTAGCTTGTCCAATCCTTTTATAATTTTATATGTTTCGATAAGATTTCCCTCCAGGGCCAGGTTTACGTATAAGCTTCACAAACTTAATCTTAGGGCCTTGAGATCTAGAGGGGCCTCGGCTGGGCCGGATTTACCCACAGGCCTCATAGGCTGAAGCCTAGGTCCTCAGAATCTATGGGGCCTCCTGCCAAGGTGTTTTTTTTTCCCCAGAGTAAAAAAAATCCCAAGATAAAAAATATTGGAGCGCTATCAGCGTTTCCATTTTGACGGAAATTACTGAAATTCTGGTTTCAGCCCGCTAAAAGTTTTGGGGGAAAAAATTGCGACCATCTGCGCCTGCACAGTTGGGGGAAGCCGGCGACGCAAAATGAGGCTGTCTCTCCGCGCGTGCGCAGTGGGCCCGGGCGGGTTCAGATCTCCATTTGCACTCCACATAATCACCTCGATGCCTCATGTCTACCAAAGATCCTACGTGTCTACTCCAGGTAAGTAGTGGAATATTGGGTTGCGGGAGTGCCCGTGTCTCCGGGCCCGGAGGGGGCTGCGGTGTCTGTGGCATGGAGTCGGAGCCTCGCTGCGTGGGAGGGAGAGAGAGGGGGGGGAGAAAGAGAGGGAGGGAGAGAAGGGGAAAGGGAGAGAAGAAGGGAGAGAGAGAGGGAGAGGGAGAGAGAGAGAGAGAGTGCGGAGAGAGGGAGGGGGAGAGAGGGAGGGGGAGAGAGAGAGAGAGAGAGAGAGAAAGTGGGGAAGGGGGAGTGGGAAAGAGAGATGGGGATGGAGAGAGACGGGGAAGGAAGAGGGGGAGAGGAAAAGGGGGTTTATCTTTAGTGAGATTGCAAAATTAAGGTAGGTTTTAGAGCAATGATATTTTCTCCTCCATATGAATAATATCAAACAATTGGAACTGCTTTCTTTTCCTTGATAACAATACAGAAAAATATGTATTCCATAGTTTTCGACTTTCATTTTGCATCATATTTTTAATGTGCACACACTAACACAGTCGAACAGTAACAGGCAATCAAATCAACACACAAAACATTTTCTAAAAAAAGGTTTTATTTACTGCAAAAACGTACAGTATTCTATTTGCAATGTTTGCATGCTCCTTTATAACATTTTACATAACATTTTACAGTACAACTTGATTATTAAAACAAGGACAGCTGCAATTCTTGTTTAAAAAAAATGTATACAACAATGGCCCCAATCATCCCATTCCACCACTCATTACACTTGACTCAACCAAAATTATTTCTTAAATATTGGTCATAAACATGGTGCAAAAATGCTCCAAAATAAGGCTCAGAATGCACCAGAGAGCATCTAAAACCCCAGAGCTTCCAGGGCCCGTAAGCGGGCCCTGGACCCCGGCCACAAGGGTCTTTGAGCTTTGCGCTTATTATAAGAGCAGTGTGCACTTATTTCACATAAAATATTTGTAATCCTGCTATGCCACCCCCCTTTTTGAAAAGCTTCATACAAGCCTGGTATATAATATTTTTGACAATGTCATAGGCCTTTCTTACATATGCTGTCAAAACGCACTGTAGTCTCTAAACACCACTTCAGTAATTTTCCTTGCCCTCCATTTCAGAATAATAGTGTTTTAAGCCGATAACTCGACACTAGCAATGGCAATAAATAAAAAGCGCAGCTATCCAGCCCTTATCTGATTGGCCACGCTCGGCTGCACATCGGTGTCAATCTGGTGGAATCTTCCATCTTCCTCTCGTCGTGGGGGTGGGGGATTGGGAGGGGCCTCACAAGTGGAATAGCCTAGGGCCACTCTTCATCTAAATCCGGCCCTGTTTGCCTCTCATCCTTCTAAATTCCAGTGAATACAAGCCCAGTCTTTCCAATCTTTCCTGATATGACAGTCCCACCATACCTGGGATTAACTTTGTGAACCTACGCTGCACTGCCTCAATAGCAAGGATGTCCTTCCTCAAATTAGGAGACCAAAACTGCACACAATACTCCAGATGTGGTCACACCAGGGCCCTGTACATCTGTAGAAGGACCTCTTTACTCCTATACTCAAATCCTCTCATTATGAAGGCCAACATGCCATTAGCTTTCTTCACTGCCTGTTGTAACTGCATGTTTACTTTAGGAAAAGGCCCTTCAGCCCACAAAGTCCGACCCGAACATGATGCCAAATTAAACTAATCTCCTCAGCCTGCATGCGATCCATGTCCGTCCATATCTATATGTCTATCTAAAAGTCACCTTTGGTATGGCAGTATTCTACTGGATGTTTGTCAGAAAATAATTTCACTGTGCACTTCACATGTGTGATAATAAAGACACCATTATTGATCGTATTGACACCATGATTGTATCTGCCTCCACCAACACCCCTGGCAACTTGTTCCAGGCTCTCAACCATGCTGTGTGGAAAGACAAACTTGCGCCACACGTCTCCTTTAAACTTTGCTCCTCTCATAGAAACATAGAAAATAGGTGTAGGAGTAGGCCATTCGGCCCTTCGAGCCTGCACCGGCATTCAATATGATCATGGCTGATCATCCAACTCAGTATCGTGTACCTGCCTTCTCTCCATACCCCCTGATCCCTTTAGCCACAAGGGGCACATCTAACTCCCTCTTAAATATAGCCAATGAACTGGCCTCAACTACCTTCTGTGGCAGAGAATTCCACAGATTCACCACTCTCTGTATGAAAAATGTTTTCCTCATCTCGGTCCTAAAAGATTTCCCCCTTATCCTTAAACTGTGACCCATTGTTCTGGTTTTCCCAACATCGGGAAAAATCTTCCTGCATCGAGCCTGTCCAACCCTTTAAGAATTTTGTACGTTTCCATAAGATCCCCCCTCAATCTTCTAAATTCTAGCGAGTACAAGCTGAGTCTATCCAGTCTTTCTTCATATGAAAGTCCTGACATCCCAGGAATCAGTCTGGTGAACCTTCTCTGTACTGCCTCTATGGCTGTAACCTGTAGTCTTTTCATTGGTCACCGGTTGGTTTGGATGTTGTGCCAAAGGGCCCGTTTCTGTTCTGTATAGTTCGATGACACTATTCCACATTAGACTTCGGTATCAAGCCCTTCAGCCCTCCGACTCCGCCCCGACCAGCGATCACCCCATACACTAGCACTATCCTACACGCACTATGCACAATAGACAATAGACAATAGGTGCAGGAGTAGGCCATTCGGCCCTTCGAGCCAACACCGCCATTCAATGTGATCATGGCTAATCAGCCCCAATCGGTACACCGTTCCTGCCTTCACCCCATATCCCGACTCCGCTATTTTTAAGAGCCCTATCTAGCTCTCTCTTGAAAGCATCCAGAGAACCTGCCTCCACCGCCCTCTGAGGCAGAGAATTCTACAGACAGATACATTTGTGTCAAATCAATTCCATCCCCTGACAATTTACAATTTTACAGAAGTCAACGAACTTGGATGTTGTGCCAAAACTTGTATGTCTTTAGAGTGTGGGAGGAAACTGGAGCACCCGGAGAAAACCCATGGGGTGATAGCGAGTACGTATATACTCTGTGTAGACAACACCCGTAGTCAGGATCGAACCCTGGTCTCTAGAGCTGCAATGCTCTGCCTCTATCCCCACGACACTGCCGCCCAATCAAGTAAAGGATTGGTAGACGTAGAACAACCTATCGTGCCCACTGAAACTGACAAGGGTGATGTTACTGAGGCAGCACACTGCCCAAGCAATTATATTAAGCAACACATCCCACCAAGAACCAGAAATTGGGATGTTTTCATTCAACAAACTGAAATGCAAAGGCTTCCACTGACTGATCACAAAGTACTACTTCTCCAGTTGGAGGTTGGTCATCCTATTGATTATTTAACAGGTTGGTGCATTAACTAATCCAGCCTCCTGGGACAAGAAACATAACCAGGCTTGCGATGTAGTCAGATGCCAGCAGAGTGGAGCCTCTTAGACACATAAGTTCACGTTAGTCTCCATTTGAGGTCTCTGGGGCCACGATCAAACCACAAGACCAGACTGCACGTCTTCCTGTCTCTGAAAAAAGGATAGCGAGCTGATTTCATGCTGTAGACACGAGGGGGAAGGCAACAAAGCGACAACACACCTCACTTGTGGTGATACCCTGAAGGGACCAAGGACACACTGACTTGTCCCACCCCAGATCATTCCTTCTTCTCCCCGCTCCCGTCTGGCAGAAGGCACAGAAGCTTGATAGCGCATACCACCAGACTCAGGAACAGCTTCTTCCCCTCTGTTATCAGGCTTCTAGACGGCCCTTCCATAAGCTAGGGTACTGTCCGATTCACCTCTACCCCATTGTGGACATTGGACTTTGTCTGTGGAACTGATGCGCTACAATGCTGAGAACTATATTCTGCACTCTGTATCTTCCCTTTTGCTCTACCTATTGTACTTGAGCTTGATGATTGTACTTATGCCAGGAGACTTCAGTCCAACTCATCCATGATGACCAAGATACCACATCAAAACTACTCCTATTTGCCTGCAGATGACCCAAAGCCCTCTAAACCTTTCCTGTCCAAGTGTCCCTTAAATGTTATTATTGTACCTCCCTCAACTATCTCCTCTGGCAGCTCGTTACATTCGCCCACAACCTACAAGTGGAAAAGTTGCCCCAAAGGTTCCAATTAACATTCCCCTCCCACCTCAAATCCATGCCCTCTGGTTCTTAACAGCATAGCATTGTCTGATTTGATGAGATAGTATGCAAAACAAACCTTTTTCCTGTATCTCGGTACACGTAGCAATAATAAACCTAGACATACAGCCAATGAACAATGCGATAGACTGAACGATGAGGGGGAAGAAACTCAATTGTTGGTTTAAAAAGAATAAACATCTGTGAACCCTCAACCAATGTATGGCTGCAGAAACAGCATTTCGTTTGGACCTCAAGGGGTCCAAATGACAATTAAATTGACTATTGACTATTGACCAAGGCTTAAATAGTTACCGTGGCCCTGGACAATATTCCAGCCTCCAGTTTCATAGGCAGTGAGGGAACTGATAGCCAATAAAACTACCCCTCCTCCTGCGGCAGAGACTCGGGTTCAAACCTGACTGTGAGCGCTGTCTGTACGGAGTTTGTACGTTCTCCCCGTGACCGCGTGGGTTTTCTCCAGGGTGCTACGGTTTCCTCCCACACTCCAAAGACATAGAGTTTTGTAGGTTAATTGACGATAAAATTGTAAATTGTCCCTAGTGTGTAGGATACTGCTCATGCACAGGGTGATCGCTTGTCGGCGAGGACTTGGTGACCTGAATGGCCTATTTCCACACTGTATCTCTAAATTATAAAAGTCTAAATCCACATAGTTTTTTCTTCTTTTTTTTTTTAAATTGGAGAGCAGGGAAGAATTAAATAAGTAGACGTTTAACCAATTTCATAAATATAAGCTGGTCTTCAAACCTGCCTTGTCAATAAGAAATCCCTCACAAATACTAAGCACAAATCCCCGAAGGATCTTTGAATAATTGCCTCTCTCAGAACAAGGTCTCAAGCCAGACTGTCGTGTCTGGCCATCTCACTGAAGCTCTCCATTAAACTCTTCAGGTTCTAGGGTTCCACTTTCATCCTTCTCTCATGAAGGCCAGCTCTAGTATCAAATAACATCACGGATCTCTAGTGAGTCTCCATTGAACTAGCAATGTTTTTACGCAGCAAGGTTCACATGCTTACATGTCACGGAAGCAAGTGTTGTACAAGACATCGGTGAGGCCACATTTGGAGTACTGTATTCAGTTTTGCTAAGGGAAAAATGTCATTAAGCTGGAAAGATTTACAAGGATGCTGCCAGGACTGAGCTATAGGGGGAAGTTGGGCAAGCTGGAACTTTATTCCTTGGTGCGCAGAAGGATGAGGGGTGAATTTATAGAGGTGTATAAGATCATGAGGGGTACAGATAGGGTGAATGCACAGTCTTTTACCTGGGGTAAAGGAATCAAGGATGAGAGGACATAGGTTTAAATTGAGAGGGAAAAGATTTAATAGGAACCTGAGGGGGCATTTTTTTTTTACACAGTAGGTATAGGGAACAAGCTGCCAGAGGAGGTAGATACTATAACAATATTTAAATGGCTATATTACAGGTACATGGATAGGAAAGGGTAGAAGGATACGAGCCAAGCACAGGAAGGTGGGACCAGCTTAGATGGGACATCACTGATAGTATGAACATTGGCCTGAATTACCTGTTTTCATGCTGTCAGACTCTAAATTGGGTGGGGGGGGGGGGGAGTGATTTGGTCCTGGTCATCCAAGTTAGGCAACATTACTTGGATTAACGTCATTATCTCAAGGAATCTCGCACTAGCCTCAGCGATTATTCAACTCAACCCAAATTGTTGAGTTTGTGCTTGGGGAATTGGGTCAATTCAGGGGAATGTGTGGGGATCACTTGGACAGCTTAAAGAAATAGAAAAATAGAAAATAGATGCAGGAGGAGGCCATTTGTCCCTTCGAGCCAGCACCGCCATTCATTGTGATCATGGCTGATCGTCCCCAATCAATAACCCGTGCCTGCCTTCTCCCCATGTCCCTTAATTCCACTAGCCCCTAGATCTCTATCTAACCCTCTCTTAAATCCCTCCAGTGATTTAGCCTCCACTGCCCTCTGTGGCAGGGAAATCACAGACACAATGGACTAAAGGGCTTTGTATTATTCTAAAGTCAAAACACACCACCAGCACTTCCTTCATGCAACACACTGGGTCAAAGGGCAGAGGAAACGAGTTCCAAGCACGGGGACATGGATTTAGAATTGGTGCCAAGTCCATCAGAAACAATGTCAGGAATCACTGTTTTAAAGCAAAACTCTCCACTCTTTATACCATGATGCAAAATGTTCCTACGGATGGTTAGATTATTCAGTAACTCACTGGGGCACCAAAATCTCCCAGAATCATCCTTTGAGTTCCAATTACTTTATGAATGAATGAATTTAGAGGTACAACATAGAAACAGGCCCTTCGGCCAACTGAGTCCGCGCTAACCAGCGATCACCCCACACACCAGCACTATCCTACATGTTAAGGACAATTTAAAATTTACCAAAACCTACAACCCTGCACGTCTTTGGAATTTTTGAGGAAATCGGAGAACCCGGAGAAAGCCCACACGGTCACAGGGAGAATGTGCAAACTCCACACAGACAGCACCCGTAGTCGGGATCGAACCCGAGTCTCTGGCACTATAAGGCAGCAACTGTACTGCTGCGCCACCGTGCTGCCCAATTACAAAAAGCTAATTTTCAGGAATGAAGTCGGTTGGAAGTTTTGATTATTGAATGAACACAAGGCAATGCGAACAGTGAAGGCAGCACAAGTCAACAGTTGGAACAGGAAAAGGAACTCACCGGCAGACATCTAATCACTGTCCTCCTAACAAAGTTGGCGAAATACCAGAGCGATCTCCAGAGCTGCCAAACTCCAGAAATCCCCACCTTAACCCCGCTTCTTAAAAGCAACAGCTGACCAACCTGTGTCTCCACATTTTCTCACAGCCTCCTCTGAAATGTAGGGACAGAGGCAGTGAGAGGAGAGGAGAGGAGAGAGAGACGTCGGTTCGCGGGCCAAGTCAGTCGAGGCTGATGCAGGAGGAGGCCCTACAACAGCCTAGGGCTTACCTGGATCGATAGCCGCTCCAGTATATTGAGCGTAGGGACAGGCTTTCGTAAATACAATAAACATGGTGACTGGTGCATACATGAGCTATGCAAAAATAATTTAATTGTGCAGTGCATACGTGACAATAAAGAACCATTGAACAGAGAGGGAAGTGGCGAGACAAAATATAACAGGAATTGCAGCTCCGACTGTTTATTGCAATTTATCAACTACAACCAGAGGATGGGAAAACGTCCAGTCATACTGTCTCCGACTACATTCTATCTCTGTCCCGCCCACTCCCCTGACATCAGTCTGAAGAAGGGTCTCGGCCCAAAACGTCACCCATTCCTTCTCTCCAGAGATACTGTCCCGCTGAGTTACTCCAGCATTTTGTCTACCTTCGATGGGAAAATGATGATCAGCATCTCTGCCATTTCCTCTCTGGATTCCCCTTGACAACCTGTTATAAATCCAATTTTCATTTAAATAAATGATAGGTCAGCAAGCAATGTAGAGGGACAGGGGTTTCTTGAAGTCACGATTATAGAATCCAAGGAGACACAAGGAACAGCAGGCACTGGAATCTTGAGTAAAACACAAAGGTGCTGGTCGGGCAGCATCAGTGGAGGGACTGGAGAGGCAACGTTTCGGGTCAAGACATCCCAAAACATCTCATGTCCATATTATCCATAGATGCTGCCTAACTCACAGGTACCTCAGCGCTGTTTTATTCTGTAGAATCCAAGGTACAGCTAGTAGGAATGACCAGCAATGGGTTATGGTGTATACAGAATTTTTAAGCAAATTTCAGTTTGAACGGTGCGGTGAGAACCGCTGCTAAAATACTGAGACAGTCCCAGCTCCTGCCCAGAAAGAGGTCATTTTATCTGCTTCTATCGCTTCTTTTGGCATGTGGAATTAAATGCGGACTCCCTCCAAATGAAAAAGTCACCCCCAAGTTCCCTCTCAAATATCCCTCCTTTCACTTTAAGCAAATGGTCTGTAGAGTTTTTTGTATCCTCCACCCTGGGAGATAGTGTGAGCGATCACCTTATCCATGCCTCCCATGATCTTGTACACCTCAATAGTGTCACCCTTCAGTCTCTTCCAAAAGTAGTCTATCCAACCTCTCCCTATAATTCAAGCCTGCAAACGTCCTGGTAAATCTCTTCTATGCCCTTTTCAACTTAATGATGTCCTTCCTACAGCTGGGCAACCAGAAATACACACAGTGCTCCAAGTGTGGTCTCACCAACGACTTGTATAACTGCATCATGATGTCCCAATTTTTATATTCAATAAAATGTGTAGGAAAGAACTGCAGAAGCTGGTTTAAACCAAAGATAGACACAAAGAGCTGGAGTAACTCAGCAGGTTAGGCAGCATTTCTGGGAAAACGTATAGGTGATGTTTCAGGTAAAGACCCTTCTTCAGACCGAGAGTCAAGGGAATGTGAAATAAGAGATATAGACAATGATATAGAGAGATATAGAACAAATGAATGAAAGATATGCAGAAAAGTCACGATGAGAAAGGAAATATTTAGCTAGTGAGCTTAGCTGTGAGCTAGGTGAAATGAGTTACAGACAATGAAACTCAACAAGACGACTTTGAAACAAGTACAACGACATGGGTCGGGAAGGTACGGAGAGAGAGAGGGGATGCAAGGGTTACTTGAAGTTATAGAGAAATCAATATTCATACCACTGGGTTGTAAACAGCACAAGTGAAATATGAGGTGGCGTTTCTCCAACTTGCATTTGGCCTCACTCTGACAATCTAAACTTCACATCTCCTTCTCCACCGGAAATCGGATGGTTTTCATAACCACCTGATAATCTATCATTAATAGCGGCGACGGAACTTTCATTACAGGTTCATCTAACTACTGTGGGAGGATCTGCACTCATCTTCAGATTATCTATCCATACCCCTGAATTATTAATCCAGCAGCAAAACCATTATGCTCACAACATTGGAGTAAACACGAGCATGAATGAAGGACGAACCAATAAACCAAAATGTCACGGTATACGGGTAATTTTCAGGTTGACGAGCTGAAATCAATAGGCTGCTACCCCAATAAATGTAGCAGCCTCCATTACCTGCAATCTAGAGATAAGGGAACTGCATAATGTTGCCAAACTCGCAATTACTGACAATATAGACATTTGAAAGTGCGCACCACCAGACTCAGGAACAGCTTCTTTCCTCTCTGAACGGTAATTCCATAAGTTAGGGTACTGTCCGATTCACCTCTACCCCATTGCGGACATTGGACTTTGTCTGTGGAACTGATGCGCCACAATGCTGAGAACTGTATTCTGCACTCTGTATCTTCCCCTTTGCTCTACAAATTTTACTTGAGTTTAACGATTGTATTTATGTATAGTATTATCTGACCTGTTTGGATTGAATGCAAAATTGTTTTTCACCGTACCTCAGTACACAAGACAACAATAATGAACCTAAACTTAATGTTGAGGATACAGTCTGCAAAGGGATAATAGATTAGGCCAATGGGCACAAATTTGGCACAGTACCCTTAAATAAACATAGAACAGTACAAGAACATGTCCTTCGACATGCAATGTCTGTTCCAAACATGATGCCAAGACCACGCTTATCTGTTTACATGCGATCCATATCCCTCCATATCCATGTGCCCATCCAAAGGTCTATTAAATGCCAGCATCGTATCTGCCTCCACCACTACCCCCGGCATCATGCTCCAGGCACTCAGCCTCAAAGCCTCTCATTTCCCCACATCATTCTGTCCACAGTTGCCGGGAGAATGAAGTGGGATAGGGGGACGCCGTCCTGTGTGGTACGGCTGTCTAGCCTGCAGCTGTCTGTTTTTCATCTTTTTTCTTATTTTTAGTTAGTTGAGTGTTTTGTTTTTAGGAGTTCTAACCTTTTAAATGTGGGGGGTGGGGGGAAGGGGGAAACTACCTTTCAGGGTCCATACCTGGTCGGAGATGCAGCTTTTCTCCGGGCTGCACTTGCAACCCGTCCTCGCGGCCAACCAGCGGGCCTGGAGCGGCATTTCCTGAGGGGACCGCCCAGAGCCTCGGTTTCGGCGGCGGCACAGCGCTGGAGCGCTATCGCGGAGCTGAGCGGGCGATGCCTTGCCCGGGTCGCCGCGCTGGAGCTCCGGTGAGCTGAAGACCGCCGAGAAAAACATCGCGGAGCTGCCGGACTGTGGAGCAGCCGGCTGCGGCGCTGAACATTTTCACCCGGAGTCTGGGATCTCGCGATGAGATCGCTAGTGGAGGTCCATCCGGCTCGGCCTTGTTGGTTTCGGATGCCGCGGTCTAGGAGTAAGGAGGCGGTCGTTCCAGGTGTCCCATGCCACTGAGAGGATTCTCCCGACGCTGGAGCACCATCACCCGGCGAGAGCGGCCTGGAATATTGGGCCTCCGTAGCGGCGACTGCGGAGGCCTCAATAGGCCTGACTATGGGTGCACATGGGGATGGGACTGGACTTAGTGCCTTCCCTCATAATGGAAACCATTGTGGGGGGATGTTTTTTTTATGTTAAAGTCCTTTATTATTGTCATGTTTGTATTCTTTTTTTATGTGCTGCATTGGCAACAAGAATTTCACTACACCAAGGTGTATGTGACTAATAAAGAAACCTTTGAATCTTTGAAACGGGGAATATCACTGAGATTGCAAGGGAGAGAGGGAGCGCACTGCCATACAGAGGGATCTGGGTGTCCTCCCACACAGCATGCTACAACAGTACAGCAAATAATTAGGTTGGGGAATGGAATGTTGGCCTTTATTGTCAAAGATATGTCGTATAAAGGTAGGAAAGTCTTGCTACAACTGTGCAGGGTGTTGCGAGATCAGACCTGAAGTGTCTACTTAAGGAGGGATGTACACGTATTAAAAGACAGTTTGCACAATGTTCATTCACAGACTCGCAGAGCTATACATCACGGAAACAGGCCGTTCGGCCCACCTTGCCCATGCTCACCAAGGATGCATTCTGAACTAGTCCCAATTTGCCTGCATTTGGCACTTCTGCCACTGTGCCGCCCTTCAATTGATGCTGAGAAGGCACATATACTGGAGATCAGAAGGGAATTACAGATTCTGGTTTACAAAAAAAAGACACAAAGTGCTGGAATACCTCCGCGGCTCAGGCAGCATCGCTGGAGAACATGGTGATGAAGGGTCCCAAAACTACGTCAATCTGTGTTCTTCACAGATGCTGCCTGACCCGCTGTGTTACTCCAGTATTTTGTCTTTTTTTTTTTTTAAACACTTGGGGGTCTCCACATTTGGGGACGGCTTCAGAAAAAGGAGCCACCCATTTAAGACAGGAGAAGAGTAAATCTTTCTCAGCAGGTTGTTCCCACACACGGGGAGCTCTGCGAGCTGAACCACTGAAGATAGACACAAAATAACTCAGCGTGTCAGGCAAGAGTCAAGAGCGTTTTATTGTCATGTGTCCCAGATAGAACAATGAAATTCTTACGTGCTGCAGCACAACAGAATATGTAAACAGTACACTGTAACCAATATCATATTCGAGAAAAAAAAAGTTCAGTGTGCATATATACACATACCCACAAGTACACACACACACACATATATATATATATATATATATATATATATATATACACATATACGTACACAGAAAATACACAGAAAAAACAAACAATAGTAGTGCAATAATAATAATAATAATAATAATAACAAGTCTATTGAGGTTCAGAGCTTATTTGAGGTTGTAGTGTTTAATAGCCTGATGGCTGTAGGGAAGAAGCTGTTCCTGAGTCTAGACGTTACAGTTTCAGGCTCCTGTACCTTCTTCCCGATGGCAGGGGTGAAATGAGTGTGTGGCCAGGATGGTGTGCATCTCTGGAGAAAAAGAATAGATGACGTTTCGAGTCTAGACCCCTCTTCAGACTGAGAGTCAGGGGAGAGGGAAACTGGAGGTGTCAAAAGGTTCAGAACAAATTTGATACTCACATTTTTGTTCTTTGGCAGAATTTGAGGGTTTATGGTTAACGGGCAAAAATGTCAAGCCAAGGACAAGATCAGAACAGGTTTGAGTGTCCACATGCGTAGTCTTGCTCCCTTTCAGTCACATTCCCATTATATGCATTGATAAAAGTTTGTGAAAGAAAAAGAAAAGTGTTGATGGGAGTGACAAGGAGAGATTCACATGGTGTATAAAACATGTATTTAGGCTAATCTAAACAGCTTGTTTCTGCGCTGTAAATACCATAAGATTGTGTAACATGACCTAAAACAGATTCCTTTGCAACGACAGGGAGGAAAAATAATAGCAGATAATAGCAGGAAGGAGAAGCAAAGACTTCTCAGGACAGAGCTGGCACGCGGCACGAATCACGACACACTCCTTTTAGAGGGCAGCACAGTGGCGCAGCGGTAGAATTGCTGATTTATGTTCCTGAGGAACATGGAGGGGATGGGGGCAGGGCACCCAAGGGAGATAGAGGCAAATAGACACAAAATGCTGGAATAACAGCGGGACCCAGCAGCATCTTTGGAGAGAAGGTGGCGTTTCTGGTCGAGACCCTTCTTCAAACAGGCAGGGCAGCCAAGAGGTGACGGAGAGGGGGGGAGAGAGAGAGAGGGATAGAGAGGGGAAGCTTTAAAAATGAGTGGTGTCATTAGGAAGAAATCGACTTGAGCGAAACACATACACCAGAATCAATCCAAAATGATCAATGTGTGAGGAAGAAAATCCCTTGTCGCTGTCACCACTACTCTGGAAGAAGGCTCCATGAGACGAGCTGTTTTCGTGCCTTTCAATTATTTATTCTTAACCCGAGGTTCAAAATTAGATTGCATGGAACCAAAACTGGCGGCCTGACACCGTGGATGGAAAGTGGACAGCTGCACGACGCAAGCAAGCAATGATAGATGGAGGGGTGGTGCTTAAAGAGAAAACCTCTACCAATCTACATTATACCTACTGAGAAACTGGACTTAAGCCAATAACTTTCAGAGCCACTTTCCATTTATTAACAGGCAATGCACTTTATCATATGGTCATACAGCATAGAAACAAGTCCTACAGTCCAACTCATCCACAACGATCAAGATGCCCCACCCAACCATTTTCCCACCTTTGGCCAATAGACAATAGTTGCAGGAGTAGGCCATTCAGCCCTTCGAGCCAGCACTGCCATTCAATGTGATTATGGCTGATCAACCACAATCAGTACCCCGTTCCTGCCTACGCCCCAAATTCCCTGACTCCGCTATCTTTAAGAGCCCTATCTAGCTCTGTCTTGAAAGAACTGGCCTCCACCGCCCTCTGAGGCAGAGAATTCCACAGATCCACAGCCCATATCCTATCCATTGTAAGTCCAAATATCTTTTAAATGCTGTTACTGTACATGCATCAACTACCTCCTCTGGCAGCTCTCTCCATATATCCACCAACTATCTGTGTGGAAAAAGTTGCCCCTCAGGTTCCTGTCAACTATTTCCCCTCTCATCTTAAACCTATGCTCTCTTGCTCTTCATTCCCCTGCCCTGGGAAATTGACTATTCATTCACCCTATCTATTCCCCTCATGGCTTTATACAACTCCATAAGATCACCCTCAGCCTCCCGCACTCCTAAGAATCGGGTCCTAGCCTGCCCATCCTCTCCCAATGGTTCGGGCACTTGAGTTCTGGCAACATTTTCTCTGCACTCTTTCCAGTTTAATGGCATATCTTCTATACCTGGGTGACCAAAATGGAACACAGTGCTCTAAGTGTCAACCCATCGACGTCTTGTACAACGTTGCATCATGTACTCTGTATCTGTGTTGTAAATGATGCTGCCTGACTCGCTGAGTTCCTCTAGCACTTGTGTGGGAAGGAACTGCAGATGCTGGTTTCGACACAAACTGCTGGAGTAACTCAGCGGGACAGGCTGCATCTCTGGAGAAAAGGAATAGGCGACATTTCAGGTCTGAAGAAGGGTTCCGACCAGAAACGTCACCTATTCCTCATCTCCAGAGATGTTGACAGGCCCAACTGAGTTACTCCAGCACTTTGTGTTGTTTGAAGCAGAAATTTATTTGCACATGAGAAAGTGGGATAACATAGAATTAGTGTGACCAATCTTCTTCTTCTTCTTGCTTATGGCATGCACAGGCTAAAGTTGTAGGACAACTTGTTCTATTTGATCTTATTTGATTGTGCACGCCAAGTTGATTACATTCGTCAAAACAGGGTGGGCCACGTGAAGGTTGCAATCTCCCACCCCAGTGTGAACAATGGTCAGCGTGGACTCAGTGGGTCGAAGGGCCTGTTTCCATGCTGTATCTATCAATTCAAATAAAAATGTTGACTGTTTCACTTTCCAAACAAGCTGCATCACAACTTGGTTTGGGAACAACATTGCCGAAGACATTGCCGAGAGTTGTAGATGTAGCCCAGTCCATCACACAGACCACACTCCCCACCATTGTAGATGTAGCCCAGTCCATCACAAAGACCACACTCCCCACCATTGTAGATGTAGCCCAGTCCATCACACAGACCACACTCCCCACCATTGTAGATGTAGCCCAGTCCATCACACAGACCACACTCCCCACCATCGACTCCATCTACACTTCACGCTGTCTCGGTAAAGCGGCCAACATAATCAAAGACTTGTCCCACCCCATTCATTCCTTCTTCTCCCCGCTCCCGTCCGGGAGAAGGTACAGAAGCTTGAAAGCGCAAACCACCAGACTCAGGAACTGCTTCTTCTGTTATCAGGCTTCTGAACGGGTACATCAGCTAGGGTACTGTCCGATTCACCTCCACCCCATTGCGGACATTGGACTTTGTCTCTGGAACTGATGCACTACAATGCTGAGAACTATATTCTGCACTCTGTATCTTCCCCTTTGCTCTACCTATTGTACTTGAATTTGACTTGTATTTGTGCATAACATAAACAGATCTGTTTGGTTAGCATGCAATACAAAGCTTTTCACTGTACCTTGATACACGTGACAATAATAAACCTGAACCTAGTAACTGAAGTTTGAAGCAGAGAGTACTGTGGGCCAGCCAATGGATGAAACTGAAGTGGGGTTGGGGTTGGGAGGGAAGGGGGGATAGTTTGAAGTGTTCGCGGGCCATGTGGTAGACTGTGTGGTTAGACTATAAAAAGTCGGTCTATAAAAAGGGCCAGGCCAGTTCCTAAAAAAGAAACAACATTCTGTTCTAATTATACTGCCAATACGCACAGTGCATCAACAAGCGACAGCAGTATGGTGGTAACGGGGACTGGCAGGCTCTGGTGTTGGCAGCCACAGCACATGGAGAGCGCACGTTGGCCAAAAACTCAATCACCGAGTCCCAGCTACTCTGGAGGGGAAGAAAAGCTTTGCCCCCCGCACTCCCCCTGCCCCCGCTCTTTCCTACCACCCCATTCTGCACCACCAGTGTTCTAAATACTGATTAGGTTCAGGTTTATTATTGTCGCGTGTATCCTAACTGGTTGCATCACGGCCTGCTGTGACAATTCTAACGCACATGAACGCGAGAGGCTGTAGAGTGGTGGACTCAGCCCAGTCCATCACGGGCACTGCCCTCCCCACCATTGAAACATGAAGGTGGCGTCTATCATCAAAGATCCCTACCATCCGGGCCGTACCCTATTCTCGATACTACAATCGGGCAGGAGGTGCAGAAGCCTGAAGTCCCACACCACCTGGTTCAGGAACAGCTACTTTCCTACAACCATCAGGTCTTGAACCAACCCTAATCCTACCCCAGCAACGGAACACAACGGACCACCTCTTGCACTATCTTGGGCTTGAATGAATCTTATTGTCACAGTGAAATTCTTTGCTGGCCACATAAAGGGCGCCCACAAACTTACAAGTATCCCGTGCCAGGCCCACCATTGTATCCATCCCCCACCTCCCCCCCCACTACTCACGGCAGTCCCTCCTTTGCTCCACCCCTCGGCATGGCGTTCCCACTCCCACGTGGTCCATCCTCGTAGATACATAGACAATAGGTGCAGGAGTAGGCCTTTCGAGCCAGCACCGCCATTCATTGTGATCATGACTGATCATTCACAATCGCTACCCCATTCGGGGTCTGTTCCCAATGTTGGGGGAGTCCAGAACCAGGGGCCACAGTTCAAGAATAAGGAGTAAGCCATTTAGAACAGAGATGAGGAAACACTTTTACTCACAGAGAGTGGTGAGTCTGTGGAACTCTCTGCCTCAGAGGGCGGTGGAGGCAGGTTCTCTGGATGCTTTCAAGAGAGCTAGATAGGGCTCTTAAAAATAGCGCAGTCAGGGGATATGGGGAGAAGGCAGGAACAGGGTATTAATTGGGGATGATCAGCCATGATCACATTGAATGGCTGTGCTGACGCGAAGGGCCGAATGGCCTACTCCTGCACCTATTGTCTATTGTTCCTGCCTTCTCCCCATACCCCTTGGTTCCTCTAATCCCAAGAGCTCTATCTAACTCTCTTTTGAATGCATCCAGTGAATCGGCCTCCACAGCCTTCCTAGACAGAGATTTCCACAAATTCACAACTCTCTAGGTGAAAAGGTTTTTCCACGTCCCAGTTTTAAATGGCCTACCCCTTATTCTTAAACTGTGGCCCCTGGTTCTGGACTCCCCCAACATCAGGAACATGTTTCCTGCATCTAGCGTGTCCAATCCCTTAATAATTTTATATCTTTCTATAAGATCTCCTCTCACCAAGTCGCTCCATTCTTTCATCATATGACAGTCCCGCCATCCCGGGAATTAACCGGGTCAACCTACGCTGCACTCCCTCAAATAGTAAGAATGTCCATCCTCAAATTAGGAGACCAAAACTGCACACAATACTCCAGGTATGGTCTCACCTGCACAACAGCAGGACCTCTTTACTCCTATACTCAATTTCTCTCGCAATGAAGGCCAACATGCCATTAGCTTTCTTCACTACCTGTTGTACCTGCATGCTTACTTTCAGTGACTGATCTACTAGGACACCCAGGTCTCGTTGTACTTTCCCTTTTCCTAACCTGACAACATTCAGATAATAATCTGCCACTGTTCTTCCACCAAAGTGGATAACCCCACAGTCATCCACATTATACTGCATCTGCCATGCATCTGCCCATGCACCCAACCTGTCCAAGTCACCCTGCATCCTCAAAGCATCCTCTTCACATTTCACACTGCCACCCAGCTTTGTGTCATCTGCAAATTTGCTAATGTTACTTTTAATTCCTTAATCTAAATCATTAATGTATATTGTAAATAGCTGTGGTCCCAGCACAGAGCATTGCGGCATCCCACTAGTCACTGCCTGCCATTCCGAAAGGGACCCGTTAATTCCTAATGTTCGTTTCTTGGCTGCCAACCAATTTTCTATCCATGTCAATACCCTACCCCCAATACCATGTCCTCTAATCTCCTATGTGGGACCTTATCAACTGCTTTCTGAAAGTCCAGATACACCACATCTACTGGCTCTCCATTGTCCATTTTTCTTGTAACATCCTCAAAAAATTCCAGAAGATTAGTCAAGCATGATTTCCCCTTCATAAATCCATGCTGTCTTGGACCGATCCTGTTACTCCAAATGTGCGGCTATTACATCTTTGGTAATCGACTCCAGCATCTTTCCCACCAAGGATGTCAGGCTAACTGGTCTATAATTCCCTGCTTTCTCTCTCCCTCCTTTCTTGAAAAGTGGGATAACATTAGCTACCCTCCAATCCACTGGAGCTGATCCAGAATCTATAGAACATTGGAAAATGTCAGTCATCGAACGCTGCACCGACCTCTCCACTAGCACCGCCGGGTCCCCTCCCGATGCCTCCGTAGCGCTAGCCTGACCCCAGCCACAGGCTCTACAGACTCAGGCTCTGTCGGCGACTGGCTCTGACTCCAACCCATGAGGCTCCACTGACCCGCAGGGCTCTGCTTTCCCCCAATATTTACCCAATTGTGTATTTTTACACCAATTTCTTTTGCAGTCTTCTTTTCACTATCTCGCGAAATTTGTACAATTCATCCAGAATTTATGTTTTTTGTGCGTTGTCCGAGTCTAGTTGCCTGTGATGCTACTGGAAGCAAGAATTTCATTATACCTGCACCTCACCGCATTTGTGGACGTGACAATAAACTCGACTTGACTTGAAATCCCAAACTACTTTTTAAGAGTCAGTGGGGAGTGAATGAGATGATGCCAATTACATCTCGTGCAGGGCCACTCGAGGCCTGCTGTAACTTAGCTGTCACTAGCATTAATTATGCCTCAGTAGCAATGAGCTCAAATCAAAAATTTATGGCTATACGGCCCACTCCAGAGACAAGGGAGCAAAACCAGTCTCTGTGGAATACTAATGGTGCACTGCTCAATGAGATATTGAACCAGCTCTAAGTACTAAAGATTCAAGGATCCTATTTACAAGTGTGAAGTACCACCTTGTATCCCAAGAATGTAGCAATATTAATTTTAAGATCGTCTTGTTGTTTGAGAAATCTAACAGCAATTCCTGAATTCAAACAACAATTATACCTCAAGTTGCCATGACTCGAGTGCCTGAGCTATAGGGACAGGGTGGGACAAGGTAGGACTTCATTCCTTGGAGCGTAGGATGCTGAAGGGTGATCTTATGGAGGTGTATAAAATCATGAGGGGAATAGATAGGGTGAATGTACAGTCTTTTACCCAGGGTAGAGGAAACGAGAACTAGAGGACTTGTTTAAAGTGAGAGGGGAAAGATTTATTAGGAACCTGTCAGTGTTCCTGTTACCAGAGTTCCTATGAATTAGTAAGGGTGTCACGGGTTATGGGATGAAGTCAGGAGAATGGGGTAGAGAGGGAAAGATAGATCAGCCACGATTGAATGGTGGAGTAGACTTGATGGGCCGAATGGCCTCATTCTGCTCCTAGAACTTATGGAACCCGAGAGGCAACATTTTCCACACAGAGGGTGGTGGGTGACTGGAACAAGCTGCTGGAGGAGGTAGTTAAGGCAGGCATTCATAGAGTCATAGAGTGAAACAGTGTGGAAACAGGCCCTTCAGCCCAACTTGTCCACACCGGCCAACATGTCCCAGCTACACTAGTCCCACTTGTTTGCATTTGATCCATATCCCTCCAAACCCGTCCTATCCATGTACTTGACTAACTGTTTCTTAACTGTTGGGATAGTCCCAACCTCAAATACCTCCTCTGGCAGCTTGTTCCATACACCCACCACCCTTTGTGTGAAAATGTTACCCGTCAGATTCCTATTAAACATTCTAACAATATTTAAATGATATTCGGACAGGTTAATGAAAGGTTTAAAGAAATGTCAGCCATTTTCGGTACCCCTCCCAACACCAACCTCTCTGTTGCAGTGAAACGGGTCCTAGCTTTTACAACCTTGTTAGCCCGAAGACTGATCTTGCTTAACTGGAGGCTCACCAGTCCCCCGACACACGCCCGCTGGATTAAGGAGGTGCTTTACAATTTAAAGCTTGAAAAACTTAGGTTCTCTCTCAAAGGCTCTACCAAGACATTCCTAGATACATGGAACCCTTTCTTGGAACTTGTTAACTCTCTCAACTTGTCCCCGGACTCGGAAGAGGACTGAGTGCTCTCCACCATTGTTCTGCTCTACTGCAGCTGCTCTCCCCTTAACCCCCCCCCCCCCCCCCCCACCTCTTTCTTCATTTATTTAATTACTTACTTATTTACTGTTATTAGTGATCCCTTTTTTTTCTTTTTTTTTCTTTAGTAGTTTTTGTTTCGTTTATCTTACCATATTTGTGTAGATGTGTACGTAGGGCCGAATGGCCTACTCCTGCACCTAATTTCTATGTTTCTATGTTTCTATGTATGTGAGTGTTGTTTGTCCCCGTTTGGTTCCGACCTGATTCGGGTGGGTTGAAGGTGGGTAAGGGTAAGGGCTTTGAGGGTCGCTTACATACTGTTGCACAATTATACCTGGACTGTCACTGTCTGTTATCATAGTATGTATGCAAATTGCTGTGAAATTCAAATAAAAAGATTTAAATATAAAGAGATGTGGGCCAAACGTGGGCAGGTGGGATTTGCTTAGATGAAGATTCACAAGAGAAGCTCAGACCTGCAATTTGCTGGAGGACATATCATAGCAAATAGAACTCATATTCTATCTTTATTCTGGAATCACGATAGGATAGCAGCAGCCTTGGTCCCGACCCGAGACATCACTTATCCATGTTCTCCATATATGCTGCCTGATCCACTGAGCTATTCCAGCTTTCTGTGTCTATCTTCTGTCTTATGTTCTATTCTCTCCATCAGCCATCGTATCACAATATTCTTGCTCACCTAGGCTATTTCCATACCCAGATATCTTGCTTCCAAATGGAAAAACTATCAGATATACGGGAACATTATCTGCAAGCATTCTACTAACAGAGAGCTTTCCAAGGGAACAGAAAATGATTATTGTAAACCTTTATTTTATTATTGTCATGTGTATTGAGGTACAGTGAAAAGCTATTGTTTGTGTGCTACCCATTCCAAGACAAGACTATACATGATTACACTTAAGCCTTCCACAGTGAAATAGAGATTTAGGAGTGGAGTGATTGTAATGGGTGAGAGCAGATGCTCTTCTGGGACTGGCTTAGCTCTGTCACCATCCTAGTCAGAACTCCCATTTGAGACAAAAAATAATTCAAGGACATTCTCAAAGCTGCCATGGACAAAAAAAACCCTTGATTCATGAGAATCATCAGGTCACAGGAGTGGAAGGCAACCTCATCTCCATTACACAGCTACATCTCTTCACCAGATAAAAAGCTGTCCAGGGTCTGACCTCCCCAGAGGAGCATGGGTGAAGCTCAACAGACTTGGTACTGGAGTTGGTTGTTTCAATGCTGGCGTGTGGAGATGGGGGCTCCGCCAGAGCCCAGTTTGCGAATGCAGAGCAGAACAACAGGCAGCCAACCATGTCATCTCTGGGTGCCCGCTCTACCACCCACCAAATGGAGCTCAGGGCCTGGCAGACATTGACGCCAACAGAGACAACAACCTGGCTGCTCACCACACAGCTTGAGATCTAACTATTCCTTCGGTTTATGTTTAATTCGCATGAAGATCAGGCCGCTAATCAGTGGATCTAAATTTTGATTTTATACAGAGTGGTGGGTGCCTGGAATGCGCTGCCAGATATGATAGTGGCGTCTTTTGCATAGGCGCATGGATATGCAGGGAACGGAGGAATATGGATCATGTAAAGCCAGAGAGTATTTTAACTTGGCATTATTCTGGCACTGATATTGTGGGCCGATGGGCAAGTTCTAAGTTCCGTTGCATTCAGGAAGCCGGGAATGGTGGATGGTGCACAGAATCAACCAAACAACCCACTCACCATGTTCAGCATCTCCTGAGGCAGTCCTTAGATCCCACACTGACCTCATCAGCCATCATACAAGTCATCCTCAACACACAGAGACTACCCAGGAGCTACAGTGAGTTTGTGAACACCTTCCCTAGGGAGAGGGTTCACTATGCAAGTCACTGTGTGCTCAACACGGTCACCATTATAGCAAACTCTGCACCAAAACATCCAATGAAATGACAGAACCTGGTCCCAACCCAAGCCACCGCCTATCCATGCTCCCCAGAGATGCTGCCTGATCTGCTGAGCTACTCCAGCACTTTGTCTCTGTTTTGTCAAACAGGCATCTGCAGTTCCTAGTCTCTGCAAGGGGGTGATATTCACAGGTATCGTGAAAGTGTAGACCCGATGAACAAAAGCAGACCAAGAGCTTTGTGTTATTTTAATGACTACAATTCCACAGGTAAGCAGTGCATTCAGTTAGTCATGGAGTCATACAACGTGGAACAGCCCCTTGGCTCAAGCTGCCCACAACGACCAACATGTTCCATCTTTACTAGTTCATACATCCAGCTCATGAGTAAGCTTGGAGGATAAAATAAACATGGACGATGGGTGGGAATAACACTCAAAATCCCAAGTAACAAAAACAGAATTTGACAAACTTACAATCACCATATACCAAATATCCTACCAAATGCGTGTTCATTAACAACACTAGAGTCTTAAGAAGGGTGGCCTGATATTTCCCTCAACAGATAATGCCTGATCTGCCGAGTTCCAGCATCTGCAGTTTCAACACATTGTTTTTTGATATTTTTTGTCAGTGGTTCATGTTAGTTTATTGTCATATTCACCAGGGTGCAGTGACATTTCTTGTTCACATGAAACTTACAGAGTAAACAGTTTACATATAGTAATAATAAACACAATGAATACAAGGACAAGTGCAAAACAATGGAATGGTGCAAGGCAGTCGTGCAACGAGGTACTGCAGAAAAAAAGTACATAAGAGAATGACAAAGAGGTAGAATTAATAGTGAGAGAACGTGGCAGCACCTCTGGGAGTGGGTGTGAAAGAAGTCGGATAGAAGTGGGGAAGAAGCTGTTCTTAAGTCTGGACATCCAATCTTTCCACCTCCTGTATCTCCTCCCACAAGGTAGAAGACAGAAAAGTACAATGAACTATGATGTAATGTGTCATGAAGATGGACTGGATGGGAGTATAAGAGGACAAATTAACAATCAATAAATCAGAGGAAATTAGCAAAAATAGTGGAAAGATGAGAAGCTGCCTAATGTAATGATCTGAAATAAACAGCATAAAGTCTAGTGGAAGCAGATCCAACTAACTTTCAAAAGGAACAGACAAAAGTTTGAAGAGGAACAATCTTCAGGCCTGCAAGCTTTTACAAAACTCCCAGTTGTCTACCTGTGCTATAAAAGATCAACAGTTGAGCACATTACTCTGTGCTGTGAGATTCTGGAAAGGTTGCCACTGTTTGTAAACCAACAGCTAAATGATTTTTAAGTGTAGACGGGTTTTAGCGTGCTGCACAAGGCACAGGAGCACCGTTGTACACAGGCTGCACTTCCCACTTCACCTCCTTTCTTCCTTCTCCCTTCAGCCATCAAGCGAGCCGGAGCAATGTAATTGCCAAGAGCAGCTGGTCATTCAACCAGCACAACCAGGTTTGAAAGAACAAGTCTAGACTTGATGTCAGGGCACGTACCCATAGGAAAGGTGACCCACTGGAGCAAAGGCCAAGACTTTGCAAAAAGAGATGAAAAAACTCCCGAGGAGCTTTGTTTGTTTAAACAGTCCTGATATACATCAGCACACATTTGTACCCACAATGAATAAAACAACACTAGGTTTTCAGTGTAAGTTACTGCAATCTTTTGCATTTGTCCAAACACCCTGTTCCAAAATGCCAGGGTGGAAATGTTGAAGACCAGAGGGCATAAGGTGAGAGGAGCAAAGTTTAAAGATGTACAGGGCAAGTTTGTTTAAACAGCAGTGGTGGGTGCCTGGAACGCAGTGCGGGGAGCTGGTGGTGGTAGAGACGGCGGTGACGTTTAAGCAGCTTTTGGATAGGCACATAGATGTACAGGGAATAGAGGGATATGGATTATGTGCAGGCAGAGGAGATCAGTTTAATGGCATCATGTTCGGCACAGACATTGTGGGCCGAAGGCCCTATTCCTATGCTATACTGTTCTAGGTAGACACAAAAAGCTGGAGTAACTCAGCGGGTGAGGCAGCATCTGTGGAGAGAAGGAATTGGCGATGTTTCCTTCTCTCCAGATACTGCCTCACCCGCTGAGTTACTCCAGCTTTTTGTGTCTACCTTCGATTTTACCAGCATCTGTAATTCTTTCTTAAACTGCTCACCCTAATGCACTGCATTACTGCCAGAAACTCGTCCCCCACCCGCACCTCGCGCCACCGTTCCCTCCTCAAAGAATTCAGCTACAGTGATCAAGTCTTTTAAATTGCATGCTCTCTATTCACTACAGTGCTTGGTCCTCTCTCCTGCAGTAAGAATTGCAGTTTTCCTAGCACTAGTGTTAAGGTGGAGACACAAGGAACTGCAGCTGTTGATGCACAAACAAAAAGTACATAAAAGTGCTGGAGTAGCACTTGGATCAGGCAGCATCTCTGGAGAGCACGGATGCGTGATGTTTCTTGTCGGGAGCCTGGGTTGAGGTGACTTCTCTATGTCCACCCCCCTTTGGAAACACAGGGATTAGATTAGCTCTCCACCAGCTCTCTGGCAGGGCACCATTTTCCAATGAATTACTGAATGTGCAGTCATGCCTCTGCTATCTACAGTACTCCTTTTAAAATGCTTGGATACAAGCCATCTGGACCAAAGCCTTTTTACTACAAGTTTGGTTCACTCATTTAAACCATCTTCATTCTCTATTTTAAACACTACTCATCTCGTCATCTGATGACATGCCGACCTGTGCCATCTCCCTGGTAAATACGGAAATGAAATAATGATTCAATATTTACGCCACCTCCCTATAATTACCATCCAACCCTTAATAACCATATTCCCAACCAACCCATTTTTTTATGGTCTGTAAGATGATTTACTATTTTAAGTTCATTGACAATTTTTTTGCCTTCATTTTTGTAAAAACTTGTTTCCAAGAACATAGAATATACGACAATGTAGTGTGAAGTGGTGATCGATGGTCAGTATGGACTCAGTGGGCTGAAGGACCACCTTTTCATGCTGTCAATTTCACACAATCGATTCAAACAGTAAAACTTGCCCTGCACATCTCCTTTAAACTTTAGCCCTCTCACCTTAAAGCTACGCCCTCTGGTCTTTGTTATTTCCAACCTGGGGGAAAAGGTTCTGACTGTCTACCCTATCTATGCCTCTCATAATTGTATATACTTCTATCATGTATGCCCGCAACCTCCGGCATTCCAGAGGAAACGATCGAGGTCAGTCCAACCTCTCCCTGTAACTAACACCCCTAATCCAGCCATCATTCTGGTAAACTATATTTGGTCGATACCTATTGTACTCGATTGTTTTTATGTCTAGTATTTATCTGATCTTCTCCATGGATTGTCACCTTATCGTGGTGGAGAAGCTTGTGTGGTCCTGAGATCCTAAGAGCGATGCTGTCTGGAGCTATGCTCCTGGTAGGGCCACTCATGGCGGTAAGTTCGAGGGAGAGGACTCTGACAAAGAGTAACCCAACCAAGACCTCAACGGCGGATCAGGTGGAGGACGATGGCCGATCTTAGTGGAGCGTCACAACGGCTGGGAAGGCGGATGAAGGCTGCAGCAGAAAAAGGTCTCCCGATCGTCTTGGACTCCATGCCACTGGATCCTAACCCAGATCTGTCAAGGACCATGTGGTGGCTGTTTGTGCACCAGCCTCCCCACGTTAAACAAAAGTCACGCACTGGCGCCCTCCAACCCTGGAGACACCCATGGGCAGCCTTGAACAAAGGGGGCCTCAGTAACCTAATCCACCTGGACCTGAATCCATACTGTACACTAATGTGGCACTTTCTGGGTTGTCAATTGAGATCATCTACTCTATCAGCTGGATACAAGAGGTTTCAGTACATTGATCTGACCAACTATTGATCTGGCCAAGAGATGTGGCCAACTATTTGTTCCTTAAAATAGTCGGGAGAGATATTTGCATTGTTATCACACTACCGTTTGTACAAGCTTGTTGTCGATAGAAATTGGCCGTTTCCTGCATTACGCCTCAGAACAAACTGTATTGACCGAGATATGTTTTAGGAAATGCCAAGATTATGAAAGGTTCAAAAGAAACACAGGTCTTTCCTTCTACGATCATTGGTTGTAGGTGGAACAGCAAGGGTTGCTAAGTACTTACAGTTTATTGGCAATGTCCCAAGTAAAGATACTGGAGTTCACTGGCTCCCTATCCAAATCACTGTTTGTTTTCGAGGTCTTCAGGTACAAAATGTTCGGATAGAAGCAGGAGAGCACAATGCATTTTTAAATCCAATTCAACCACCACAGGTCATGTTGAATCACATCCTAAAGCTCTAATCGTGCAACTTCCGTAATTTCATCCCAGCAGTGGCCAAACAACCCACACAAAAACAAATTCAAAACCTAAAGCCACACTCTGTGATTACATCAAAACACCAAGATATTTGCCATTCATGTGCAGGCTACAATCCTCGCATCAGTCTACATCACAACTCCCGCACATACAAATATGATCAAGTATACGTCAGGCACTGAGTCTGAAGAAGGGTCTCGACCCAAAACGTCACGTATTCCTTTTCTCCAGAGATGCTGCCTGACCCATTGAGTTACTCCAGTATTTTGTGTCTACCATAGATACTTAGCTTAAATGGGGGATCTTGGTCAGCATGAACGAGTTGCCAAATGGGCCTGTTTCCATGCCCATGTATGTATCGATATCTTCAGACACTACCATGTTGTGGACCACTGAGCACTAAAGCATTTGAGTTAAAGCCAGTGGCCAAAGAGGCATTCACTTTGAGAATTTGAAATCAGTTTTTGAAAAGAAATACAGTAAAAGTGGTTATTCACTAACTTATCGCCTTTAAGAAGGTGGTGTGGAAATGGATGAGCTGCCCAAGGAGGATGTTGCGGCAGATACTGACGTATAAAAGACACTCGGACAGGTAAGGTTCAGGGGATGTGGTCCAAAGGCAGAAGGGTGGGACTAGCATAGAAGGAGCCCGCTGGTCGGCATTGACAAGTTGGGCCGAAGGGCAAGATAGTCTGTGCTGTGCGACTATCACAGAATCACAGGTCACAGATAGGCCAGCCAGCCAACCACGCTCTCTGTATAACATCACCGAGCTGGTCCCCTTTCCCACTCCCTCTCCATAACCTGCAAATGTATCCATTCAGATACTTATCCAGTTAACTTTTTAATCTCCAAGTGAATCAGCCTCCACTGCTGCCCTGGTGAACCATTCCACCAACCACACTACATTTTAAAGAACAGCTTTTCTGAGTGTTAAAACAAAGGCATAAAGTGTTGGAGTAACTCAGCAGGTCAAGCAGCATCACTGGAGAACATGGATAGGCGATGATTCCGGTCGACTCTGAAGAAGGGTCCGGACCTGAAATGTCGCCTATCCATGTCCTCCAGAAATGCTGCTTGACCCGCTGAGTTTGTGGGGGTTTTTGTAGACAGCTTCTGCAGTTCCTTGTGTCCACATTTTCCATGTGTTACAATTTGTTCTTTACAAGTCCCTCTCATTCTGTGGCTCCAGTTCTTGAATTTTATATTCCTAGGAACAAGTACTCTCTCCTCTGTCTGGCCCTGTTCTGATTTTAGATACCTCGATCACATTTCCTCTCAATTTTCTAGAGGAATTCAGCTTGTCAGGCAGCATCTGTGGAGGGAAATGGGCAAACAACATTTCTGGTCAGGAGCAAACAACATTTCTGGTCAGGACCTCTCTTCAAACTGAAGGGTCACAACCCAAAATATAACTTGCTTGTTTCTTCCACAGATGCCGAGTTCCTCCAGCACTGTGTTTTACCTAAGATTCCAGCGTCTGCAGTACAACCACCACTGAAGTAATTTAACAGAGAATGCGCCATTATGGAAGTGAGATAGATACCTTAAGTATTGGAGATAGACAAAAATGCTGGGGAAACTCAGCGGGTGAGGCAGCATCCATGGAGTGAAGGAAATAGGTGACGTTTCGGGTTGAGACCCTTCTTCAGAAGTATTGGAGAACTATTCAAGAAAGGCTGGGTCACAAAAGGCTTTTGAAAAAGAACCAGAGAACTCTCAAAACCAGCTCGGCATTCTCAAGCGCAGAGGCGAACAGTGAATGGGACACATTGCCAGAGAGGGCAAAGCAACAAATTTTGGGAAAGCTCAAGTTTAGAACCACAAATAGTTAGTCAAGTTTGCCGCAAATTCACGTTGCTAGTTGGTACAAACTACTCACCAGCAATGCAAAGACTTGAGCAGGATTATCACCTACAATCAACCAGCTCAGGAACGGCAACAATGTCTTAAAAATCCAACAGTTTTATCAATACCCTTCAGTCTTCAGGATATGTAGTGACTCTAGTTAACACAGTCTATGTAGTGACTCTAATAACACAGTCGATTCATAAACCGCTTCCACAATTTGCCTAGTACAGCACTCACACATCAGCACCTTTTAGGCCGTTGAGCAAAGTTAGCATTAAACACCAGACTTGTCAGCAACACACCAAGAGTTTAATTCCAATAAAAGTACTGCTGCGATTTTTAAGCGTACATCACATGGAGCAAGTACAAATAAGCCTGAGTATTTGGAACAAGCTGCCAAGGAGGTAGATGAGGCAGGTACAACAACTGCATTTAAAAGACATTTGCACAGATACCTGGATAGGAAAAGTTTAGAAGGATAAGGGCCAAACTAAGGCCATCTTGGTCAGCATGGATGAGTTGAGCTGAAGGACCTGTTTTGTGTTGTGTGATGCTATAAATAAGCTACAATATGCCAAAGAACATAAAAGCAGGTTGATGGTCATTCAGACTCACCGGCTCTTCAATTGTACTGCCACGTCCCTCTCCTCACCTGTTCACCTTTGTTCCCCGGGGATGCTTCCCGCAGCCCACCTCGAGGGCTCGGTCGGCCAGACCCCGGTTCCCTGTCCTTTCCTACCGTCCTCGCTCCTCGCCAATCACCGCTGAACAGTGTTAGGATGCATTTGGTGAGGAGTATTGAAATATTTCATTGGCAAGCCATGTGTTTAGGTGGTGGGCTTTGGGGGGGGGGGGGGGGGGGGGGAGGAGGAGGAGGATAAAGAAACTCAGCAATGCAAGACGAGCTGCATTCTCAAAGGGAAAGTTGTGGAGACTTCCTGCAGAAACAACATGCTGTGGTTGACAAGTCCACACAACAGACACAGGGAACCTAAGGCAATAATATTGGCTCTTCACAACACAGCCCGTCGCCTGGTTTTAAACACACTGCCTAAAGTGCTGCAACAAAAATATTTGCCAAGGGATGGGTGAGGGAGGAGTCTGAAAGTAACCAAGGAAACTCTTCTCAGAGAGAAAATGTACTGGAGGAACTCAACGGGTCAGGCAGCATCTGTGGACGTGGAGGTATTGTCAAAATTTCAAGGCAAGACCCTGCATTGGAGAGGAACAAAACTTCACAGTGGAGTAGTAAAATGGAGATGCAAGAGGCAGCAGATCTGGAACCAAAGATTACAGCACCCCTCCCTCCCTCCCTCCTCCCCATCCAAGGACCCCGACAGTCTTTCCAGGTGAGGCAGATGGTCACTTGCACCTCCTCCAACCTCATCTACTATATACGCTGTTCCAGGTGTGGACTCATATATATCGGCGAGACCAAGTGCAGGCTTTGCGATAATTTTGCTGAACACCTCCGTACAGTCCACCTTAACCTACCTAAACTCTGGGTTGTCAGCACTTTAACTTCCCCTCCCAATTCCCACACTGACCTGGGCCTCCTCCATTGTCACAGTGAGGCCCAGCACAAATTGGGGGAACAGCACCTCATATTTCGCTTGGGTAGCTTACACCCCAGCGGTATGAACATTGACTTCTCTAACTTGTTTTCCCTCTCTCTCCATCTCTCCCCATTCCCAGTTCTCCCACTAGTCTTACTGTCTCCGACTACATTCTATCTGTCCCGCACACTCCCGACATCAGTCTGAAGAAGGGTCTCGACCCGAAACGTCACCCATTCCTTCTCTCCAGAGATGCTGTCTGTCCCACTGAGTTACTCTAGCATTTTGTGTCTAGCTTCGATTTAAACCAGCATCTGCAGTTCTTTCCTACATATTACAGCCCCTGTAGTCTCTTGAACTCTTCTCAGACCTGCCTTTCAATTAGTGAACAGAGTATTATTAGTAAGTGTATGGAACTTGGGCAGCACAGTGGCACTGCCTCAAGTAGAGTTGCTGACTCACAGCGCCAGAGACCCAAGTTCAATCCTGAAAATGGGTGCTGTCTGTACGAAGTTTGTACGTACTCCCTGTGACCGAGTGGGTTTTCTCCGAGTACTCCAGTTTCCTCCCACATCCCAAGTAGGTGCAGGCTTATAGGTTATTTGGCATCTGTAAATTGGTCCTAGTGTCTCGGATAGAACTAGTGTACGGATGATCTCTATCAGCATGGACTCGGTGGGCCAAAGGGCCTGTTTCCGTGCTTTAAACTAAACAACGCATGGGGGTAAAGCAGTTCGGACATTCTTAGATGCTTTGAAAATGATGAATACTTTCCAAAATACCATTGTTGCAATGAAGGAAACACCATAGATTTTGCACTCAGCAAGATCCCAGAAAGTGATTTTAAAAAGTCAATTTTAAGGGGATAGATGCTGGTTTACAAAAAAAAGACAAAGTGCTGGAGTAACTCAGCGGGTCAGGCAGCATCTGTGGAGAACATGGATAAGTGACGTTTCAGAGTGCTGGAGTAACTCAGCGGGTCAGGCAGCATCTCTGGAGAACATGTAGGTGACGTTTCACAGAGTGCTGGAGTAACTCAGCGGGTCAGGCAGCATCTCTGGATAACATGGATAGGTGACGTTTCGGGTTGGGATCCTTGTTCAGACTTGATAGATAAATACAGGTGGGGGGAGGTTTGCTTGGCAGATGGTTGGACAAAGGCCAGAGATCAAAAGACAACAAGTGTGAGATAAGGAGATAGGGATAGAAGAAGCAAGAAATGCAAAGCCATCGGAGTATTCAATGATCATACCATTGGGTATGTGGACTACCCAAGCTGAATACCAGGCACAGTTCCTCCAGTTTGGGTGTGGCCTCACTCTGGCAATGGAGGTGGCCCTGGACAGAAAGGTCAGTGTGGGAACGAGAAGGGGTTGACAACCGGGAGATGCAGAAAACAAGACACAAAGTGCTGGAGTAACTCAGTAGGTCAGCCAGCATCTCTGGACAACATGGATAGGTGACATTTCGTGTTGAGACCCTTCTTGAAATGAAACGTCACCTATTCGTGTTGTCCTCAGATGCTGCCTGAGTCTCTGAGTTACTCCAGCACTTGGGGTCCTGTTTTGTAAATTTGCAAACTGCAGTTTCTTGTATCGACAGGGTTTAATAAAACCATACTGCGTAAAAGATCAACAAAGATACTCGAGGAAAACTCAAATAAGAGCCAAATTATCCACATGGACCGAAAATAGCGGGCAGTGCCTCCATTGAACAGCTCCACCAATGGCGGCATCTCTGAAAGTCCAGATTATGACATCTAGTCTCTTGAAGGCGACTGACATTTTGGCTTAAAAGTGGAAGAACAGTCACATAACCATAGCTCGACATTATCCCGTCATTATGTAGAAAGAAGAAGCGGCAGATGCTGGTTAATACACTAAAGGACACGAGTGCTGGAGCAACTCAGCAGGTCAGGCTGCATCACTGGTGAAAATAGACAAGTGACATTTCAGGTCATTGCACAGGGCAATAAGTCTCATCAGTTCATACAGGCTGGAAAGTTCTCAGTTCAACCAGACTCCGTTCACAAGAATACAATTCTGAGCAATACATAGCCTCTTCTTTCAGCCAATTCCTGGAGAAAGTCAGTTACTTTATTGTCACATGTACCCTAGTTTTATGGGCCAGATATTTCAGGGGTCGGTGGAAATGTTTTGTCCTCACGGAGATTTGAGCACATTCTTGAATCTTTTTCTTTGTGTACTTTATCAGTACTTTCACTGTAGCTGTAAAACTATACCCTACACCGGGGGTCGACAACCTACAGCCCCAAATCCGGCCCGTAACCCAAAATCATCCGGCCCGCAGACTTCCGTCATCTCCGGTACCTGGAATGTCTAAGAAAGAACTGCAGATGCTGGAAAAATCGATGGTAGAAATTAAAAAACTTGAGTGAATTTCTCCAGCATTTTCTTCTACCTCCGGTACCTGGAAGGTGATTTGGCTGTACCGCATCCTCCGCAAAGCCGCCGGCACGGGCGCGCACCTTGTGTGTCTGGGTTTCACTGTCGGGATCGGGGTTGTCAGTAGGTCGGGGACGAGCGAGTGTGATATTTGGGCTCAGTGCTCCAGGTGGCGTCCTCGAAGGGGCGGGATCTATGTGAACACGTGATTTGATGCCTGTCATTCGGGGAGGGATCCATGTGCACACGTGATAGGTGTGGCCTGCCATCCGCTCACACACATATGTCCTGGCCCCTTGGTAGAAAAGGTTGCCGACCCCTGCCCCACACTCTGATACGTCTTTGAAATCTAGGTGGAAACTGGAGCAGCCGGAGAAAACCCACGAGGTCACAGGGAGAAAGTACAAATTCCGTACAGACAGCACCCGTAGTCAGGATCGAACCATGGTCTCTGGCGTTGCAAGGTATCACCTCTATCACGGCAACACCATGCCGCCCAATGTGAAATGTGATGAAACTGCAAGGCTCTAATCAACCATACAATTCAACCAGACCTTAAATAAAATACCAAAGATAACTTATTGTAATACATTGAGTGTTTCTCGGCCCGATCTCTGCCATACACCATGGACTGAGAGGAGTGATGTAGTGTCCTCCTTGCCTTGCCCCAACCCCCTCCACCCCACCATACCCCATTGATGTAACCATCTCCTTTAGGCATTGTGTACTCTAAGCAATTACGACTTCAAACAGGTTCTAGAGTCAGGAGGGAATTGAAACTAGCCCTGACAATAATAATGCTCTTTAATTACCAGACTGAGGAGCACAGCACCTGGGAACCTTTCACTGGCTCCCTGAGTGGAGGAAAGTTCAGATCAATGCTGCTGCTCAGAACTGGTGACACTGAAGCAAGACTAGTAAACCTTTAAGCATATCTTGGTATTTTATTAATAAAATACATGGAATATCATTTAATATCAGTTTTTAATGCAGAAATTACAAACGATGGACACTAATCAGCAGACTAAAGTCCCAGAACAGCACAAAGACTTTAGAGATACAGCGCATAAAATGTCCCTTCTGCCCACCGAGTGCCTACCAGTGATCACCTCTCACACTGACCTACACACACAAGGGATTTTACGACTTAAAGAAGATTAACCTACAAATCTGTAGGTCTTTGGAGTGTGGGGGGAAAACCAGAGCACCTGGAGAAAACCCATGCGGTCACAGGGAGAACTCTGTACAGACAGCAGCCGTAGTCAGGATCGAATGCAGGTCTCTGGCGCTGCAAGGCAACAACTCTACAGTTAAACCGCTTTGTATTGTTTTCCAAACTTCTATTGTTTTCTCTGGAACGCTGGATGTAGAGGGTAATATAAAATCATGAGAGGCATCCCTAAGGTTAACAGTCAGAATCTTTCCCTCCCCCCCCCCAGAGTGGAAATGTCAAAGTGAAGAGGACAAAGCTTTTAGCTGAGAGGGGCAAAGTTTAAAGGAATCTTCTGGAACAAGTTTTTTTTTCAAACACAGGATGGTGGGTGCCTGGAATGCGCTGCCAAGGGTGGTGGAGACAGGTACAATTGTGGCATTGAAAAGGCTTTAGATAGACATCCCAAAGAAGTGCGAGTTTGTAGGTTAATTGGCGATCTGCAAGAAGCGCCTAGTGTGTTGGGAGTAGATAAGAAAGTCGGAAAACATAGAACTAGTGTGAACAGGCAATGTGTCAGGAATTATGGGGAGAAGGCAGGAGAATAGCATTGAGAGGGAAAGATAGTTAGATCAGCCATGATTGAATGACAGAGTAGACTTGATGGGTCAAATGGTCTAATTCTGCTCCTATAACTTGTGAACAGGTGATTGATGGATATGTAGAGAATGGAGGGATATGGATCACATGCAGACAGAGGAGAGGGGTTTAATTTGACATCATGTTCGGCACAGACATTATGGGCCGAAAGGACTGTTCCTGTGCTGTACTGTTTTATGTTCCGTGTTCAAGACAAAGAGATGGTGCCCCAATCATCTAGTCACTCATTATACCATCGAGTCTTTTCCATGACACATCCATCTTAACTCTTCACAGCAAGTCACTTCAGGAAGGAGAGCCACATGAGAGGTGCCTGGTGCACAGGTTGACCTGCTTTGCAACAAAGCACCATCGACAATCTCTCAGGTTACGTAACGCACAAGAGCAATGGATGGGGCAGATATAGCAGATTCATCAGAACCATGGCAGTACATTACGTCCTTGAGAGGTTCTCTTGCCAGTTTTATTCTGTGTGATGATTCCATCCAGGCAGAGAGTCCGTGGGGGCAGTTCCGTTCCATTTGCAGAATCAGTGATCAAATTACCCGCGTTGAAGTGCTTTTGTAGCAAGCAATTTACACTACAGCCAGTTTCATTTTCACTGCACACTGGAGTATGAAATAACCTCTGCATCAGGCAATGAAACCAAATAGTTACGGCAGCTCAAATCACAACACGGCTCGCTATGTACTCGCATTATCTCCCTCTTGCATGTGAGCAACCAAGTCAGAGAGTAAAGGATTAAACTTCAAAAGCAAAAACGCACACATCAAACAGTACAGCACAGGAAGAGGCCCTCCGGCCCAAAATGTGCGTGCAGAACATGATGCCAAGTTAAACTAATCTCCACTGCTAGCACATGATCCGTGTCCCTCCATTCCCTGCCCTGACCTCAAAGCCTCTTCAACTCCACTATCATGTGTGCCTCCACCATCACCACATACTACGTTCCTTACAAATTGAAGAATATTGCAGAGGGCGGCACGATGGCGCAGCTGGTTGAGCCACTGCTTCACAGCGCCACAGACCCGGGTTTGGTCCTGACCTTGGGTGCTGTCTGGGTGAAATTTGCACGTTCTCCCTGAGAGTTTCCTCCAGGTGTTCCAGATTCCTTTCACATCCCAAAGACGTTCGGGTTTGTAGATTAAATTGATCTCTGCAAATTTCCCCGAGTGTGCAGGGAGTGATGGAAAAGTGGGATAACATAGAATTAGTGTGAACAGGGGAGAGGGGGACTCGGTGAGCTGAAGGGTTTGTTTCAATTGTTGATTCTTGCAAACTTCAACTGTCAACCTGAAAGTAAGGATGCAGGTACATCAGGTAGTGAAGAAAGCTAATGGCATGTTGGCCTTCATAACAAGAGGAGTTTAGTATAGGAGCAAAGAGGTCCTTCTGCAGTTGTACTGGGCCTTAGTGAGACCACAGCTGGAGTATTGTGTGCAGTTTTGGTCTTCAAATTTGAGGAAGGACATTCTTGCTATTGAGGGGGTGCAGCATAGGTTCACGAAGTTAATCCTGGGATGGCGGAACTGTCATATGTTGAGAGAATGGAGCGGCTGGGCTTTTATACACTGGAATTTAGACGGATGAGAGGGGATCTTATTGAAACATATAAGATTATTAAGGGATTGGAGATGCTAAAGACAGGAAACATGTTCCCGATGTTGGGGGGAGTTCAGAACCAGGAGTCACTGTTTAAAACTAAGGGGTAGGCCATTTAGAACGGAGATGAGGAAAAACATTTTCATCCAGAGAGTTATGAATCTGTGGAATTCTCTGCCAATTCTCTGGCTGCTTTCAAGAGAGAGTTAGATAGGGCTCTTAAAGATAGCGGAGTCAAGGGATATGGGGAGAAGGCAGGAACGGGGTACTGATTGTGGATAATCGGCCATGATCACAGTGAATGGCGGTGGTGGCACGAAGGACCGAATGGCCTACTCCTGCACCTATTGTCTATTGTCACCTCATATTCTAAATAAAGCCACATCGCATCCTTTGGGTTATTATTTCAAAATCTTCTTTGGGATGTCAGTTCATGCTTAAAAGTCTTGATGTGAACTTTTCAGAAAGCTGGATTCAGTATCAAGCTCTTCAATCGTAAGAAAGGCGCTGACGCAAAACGTCGCCTGTACATTCATCCCCACAGATGCTGCCTTTCCAGCCGAGCTGAGTTCCTCTAGTAATTGGTTTATGACTTGTTGTTACTTAGCAGAACAGTGGTATTGATGGTTATATTTCTGAATTAGTAATGCAATGGCCAAGACCAGGAATCCATTGAGATGCGCATAAAGCAGCGAGGAAATACAAAAATCAATGAACAATCTCGAATATAAAAGCTAGTCAGTAATGGTGATTTAAAAACCTCAGCTTTCTTACTTTAATGACCTTGAGGGGTGGAAATCATCTGTCTGATCTAGTGTCACGATACTGTTAACCTCTGCCCACCTCTTACCTGCTCAATGTTAAAAAAACTAGCCCCGCACAACTTCTTTAAACTTTGCCCCTCACCTTGTATGTAGCAATATTACAAAACCTACCTTCAGCGGCGCTACAGATCTGCCACTGGCTATGCGCGACTTTAGCGCCTTTATGGGGGGGGGGGGCGCGGGATTAAAATGCAGGTTTGTATCGCTTGTCGGAGAGGGATTTCCTCGGGTTGCTAGTCTATGAAGAAAAATCGATCGGACTTCAGTTCCCGGTTGTTTTTATTTAAAGGGAAATGTTTTCATTAATAAATAAATAAAATGGCTGGACAATTTAATATTTGGATTAAAGAGACTTCGAACGCCCTCAACACCTACAACGTGATGGATCGTAATATCAGGACAAAACAAAAGGTAAGTCGTGTATTTCACATATAATCTTGCTTCTTGCGGTGGCTTTAATCTAAGTTTACAACACGAAAATGTTATTTGTTAATTCACGGCAACGGCAACGTTCCAATCGATCGCATTCCAGAAACACCCACTCGCAAGATGATTTAAATTCTCTTTTTTTTGGACAATCATGTCATAAATTGTCTATATTTTGTGAAATTGTCCATCCATTGTCAATATTTGTATACTAAATAGCCACAACAGTTTTAGCCACACGTATTGCGTAAAAAATAATAATTTTGATTATATTGAGAGTGGATGTTTCTAGATTAATTTATGGGAATTAAACATTAAATTCCTTCCATCTGGCATATAAATTCATGAGATTTAAAAATCATGTTATATTGTGAATTCTTGTGTGAATGGGATTAGTTTGTTATTTGGATACTTAGGCTATTAAAAAAATATATCCTTTTCTTAAGAAATTGATAGATGTTTAGATCTAGTAATTGAATTTAGATTAATTTAATTGATTAGATAAATGTAATTGATTTGATGAAGCTGATGAATATGAATTTTTTGTTGTGTATTTACTATTTGTTTTAGCGTTTAACTTTATCATTTCTACCTTTTTTCTAAAACTGCAAATAATAACTTGTTTCTGTTAATGCTGTTCAGTGTTTTTATCCTTTACATTTTAAACAGATGTCTCCGAAGAAGAAATGCAAAATTGTCAATCCAAATGCCCAGCAAAAGAGACTGATTTAGACAGCATTCGCAGAGATTATCCAAATTGGTACTACTCCAAATGTGATGATCTACAGGACATTCTTAATGGGAAAGTAGTGGGCAGAAAGGTGTGTCATGTGTGGTTTGAAGAGCAAAAACTTGTAGTTTACAATGCCAAAATAAAAAGTTGAGGAAAAACAAGGTGTACAGAGTTGCTTATTGATTACAATCTGAGGAGTATGATGATGCTACTGATTATGATATGCCAATGTACCAGCTAGCAACTGATCTTCTCCATAAAGACTTGGTCTATTGCTAGAAATTGTAATTTATTTACCTATCTGTTATGGACTTACAACATATAATACAATAATATTAAAGTTCTGATCTTGAGAATATCACATTTCTGAATTTTCAAGGCAGTCTGGGTGTTTATTACTATTTCCGTCACAACGGTCAATTTTGTAATTAGCTACAATTAGGTAACTAGCTAATTATATGCTTTAATTTCAGGTCATCCAAGTAAGATGTTTTATATTTGTTTCAGAATGCTTCAATCTATAATACCTGAAAGTTTCATTCAGTTCTCTTAATTTTTAAGAAAGTTATGGGCTTTTGACTGTCCTCGATCACAGCTTTTGTGTTAAATCAATGGAAAAGCAATAGGGAACAAGATGCTAATTTCCGAGTATGAAAATTGCCATAACTTTTTTAATACTGAAGATATGAAAGTGATTTAGGGGACAAATTAAACTTCTTTTTATGCTTTATCTGATTGGATAAATTGCAGACTTGATTTTTTAAATCTCAAAATGTTGTAACATTGCTATTATATGCCCGATTGTCTTTGACATTTTCATGCTGGGCAAAAGGTTCTAACTGTCCACCCTACTTCCAAATTTTATATACTTCTCCCAACCTCCGATGCTCCAGAGAAACCAATGAAAGTTTGTCCAACTTCTCCATATAGCTAATATCCTCTCGTCCATGCAGCATTCTGGTGAATATCCAGGCAGCATTCTGGTAGACCACTTGTTCATTATTTCTCTAAATACCCTAGTTGCTGTAGTACGGTCAAGCCAAGCCACAAGGTCAATGGTCTAGGTGTCTGGATGGCAGTCCAGTAATATCACCACCCTACCTCTACATAATACCCAAGGCAGAAACTCATCTCTCTGAGAAATACTAATGGCTGAACTAGTGGCTCTGGAGAGGGTGGAGAAGAGGTTTACCAGAATGTTGCCTGGATTAGAGGGGATTATAAAAAATAGTACCTGTGGTATGTTCTTAAAGTGAATGAAATTAGTCAGTTTTGTTGCAAATTGAGTGATGAACAAATGTGAATCAATTGTATTAATTTTTCCCCTCAGTGAAAATGCCATTTCCAGTGAAAAAGTAATTCTTTTTTTACGAAATTAGAAAGTTAAATGTCAATTATGTTGGTCTGGTCAGCAATGTTCTTTGCAAAGCATTAACGCATTAGCAATTCTAGGTGCTTGCATTGGATACAATCAGTGCATGGAATCCAGGGGATAAGGAACACAAGTTAAAATATTAAGCCTGAAGATAAACATCAGAGTAACGACATGATGCAAATAGGAGGAGGGTTGGTTCTGTAATAACTAATTCCAGCTCAATGCCTTGCCATTATATTGCACAATAGCATTAGTGATAGCTGACTCACAATGAAATTAGAGGTTGGAATTAAGCATTGATCAATTTCCAAACAGACAAACAGAAACAATTATATATCAAAGCCAGCAACAAAAGGCTCCTTACCCAGCCTCGTTTCAACGTTACAGTATTGATTAGGATTGAGCCTAGAATAGGGAATAAATAGAGCTTAACTGAACAATGATTCAGATTAGTTTATTGTCATGTTTAGGTTTATTGTCACGTGTAACAACGTACAATAAGCTTTTAAGAAAGAACTGCAGATGCTGAAAAAATTGAAGGTAGACAAAAATGCTGGAGAAACATAGCGTGTGAGGCAGCATCTATGTAGAGAAGGAATAGGCGACGTTTCGGGTCAAGACCCTTCTTCAGACTGATGTGGGGGGGGGGGGGGGAGGGGGGGGGGGGAAGAAAGGAAGAGGCGGAGCTTTTGCTTGCTTGCTATCCAATCAAATCAAATAACAATTATACATGAATACAGTTCATCTAAACTCGTACAAAAGGAAGAGCATAGAGTGCAGTTCCTTGGTCCTGTGGAATATCATTTCCTGGCATTGTAGCACAACAATTCCAGAGAAAAAGTCATTGTCTGCATTGAGGTAGATTTGAGAATCAGAATTGCTCCCTCGTTTATGGAAGAAGCTGTTCCAGAGTATGGTGGTGCGAACGGTCAAGCTTCTGTACCTTCTGCCCGATGGGCAGTACCGGATGTGTAAGTTGTCCTTGATTATGTTGGCTGCTTTCCCGAGGCAGCATGAAGTGTAGATGAGTCAGTGGTGGAGAGTCTCGTCTGTGGTGTGGAGTCAATCCCAATGTCACAAGTGGACAAGCCTTATTATAAGCCCTACTGAATGTGGCTTAAAACATACAGTTGGAGGAACTCAGTGGGCCAAGCAGCATTGGTGGAGAGAAATGGAAAGACAGTGTTTCAGTCCATACCCTCCACAGATGATGCCTGACCCACAGAGTTCTTCCAGCACTTTGCGTTTTTTGCCAAGATTCCAGCATCTTCAGTTCCTTATGGCCTAAAACATTCAGGTATTCAGCCCCATAACAAGACATGTCGGCAACAATCTCATCTCACAGAATTACACAGGATCCAGCATCACTTTTTACAGCTTAGCTACGAAGAATAAATATACCTCAACATTTTCAACGTCAAATCTCGCCCAAGTTTCAAATCAAACAAAATTATATGCAAACAGTTTTTCCAAGAGAGTTCTCTCCCCCAAATTAAGGTTACACAGGTGCACAGGCTCCTGGAGTATCTGTCCAGGGGGCATAAGCTTTTACTGAAAGAGACTATTAAAGCCGCATCCTAGCAACACAGGCCAAGCTTACAATCGCACCTCAGAGAGGCCGTCATTTAGCTTTGCTGTACTATACTCTTACAGTCTCACCGTAATGGAAGCTTCAACCTGCCATTACTTTTGGTAAACACAGTAATTTTCACCATGGATTTTTTGCATTGATTACACAGAGACCACACTCTAAATCTGGAGTATTATGGACAAACAGAATACTTGCATAGGAACACAAGGGTGCACAAACCTTCAAACTTACTACCTGCCCCGTATAGAGTTGGTTTATTATTGTAACATGCGCCAAGATACAGCAAAAAAGTTTTGTTTGTGTGCTATCCAGGCAAATCTTACTTTAAATTTAGTTTAAAGACACAGTGTGGAAACAGTCCCACCGAGTCTGTGCCGACCAGCGGGCATCCCGGACACGAGTTCTATCTACATACTAGGGACAATTTTTACAGAAGCCAATTAATTTCCAACCCTCACATCTTTGGAATGTGGGAGGAAACTCACGCAGACACAGAGACAATTTGCAAACTCGACACAGACAGCACCCACGGTCAGGATCAAACACAGGTCTCTGATCCTATAAGGTAGCAAATCTACGCTGCACCACAATGCCGCCTGCCCCCGCCTCTTACAGTACATGAATATAATAGGTAGTGTAATAGATGGCCGAATATGCATAGAAAGTTCAAATAATAAATGTGCGAGTGCTGCAATGAGGGAGATTGTAAGAAGTATAAGAGTCTGTTTAAGAGTTTGATAACAGTATGGACGATGCTTACCGAATCTAATGGTTCGTGTTTTCACATCAAGCCCACATCAGAAATTATTTTCACACAATGTTTTCCATTCATCTGACATACTGAAATTATAAACAACTGAAAGCACTCAAAATTTAGTTTAGTCTGGAGATACAGCGCGGAAACAGGCCCTTTGGCCCACCGGGACCGCACCGACTAGCGTTCCCGCACATTAACACCCGCTAGGGACAATTTTTACATTTACCAAGCCAATTAATCTACAAACCTGTACGTCTTTGGAGTGTGGGAGGAAACCAAAGATCTCGGAGAAAACCCACGCAGGTCACGGGAAGAACGTACAAACTCCGTACAGACAACACCTGTAGTCGGGATTGAATCCGGGTCTCCGGCGCTGCCTTCGCTGTAAGGCAGCAACTCTACCGCTGAGCCACCGTGACCGCCCAATCTCAAGTGACATTGTTAACCACTAAATTTAATTACCATGAGATTAGCTGATTGTACTTAGTTTGTTAAAGCAGTGTGACATATACCTATTGCAAAGGCAGTCCTCAGGACAAGGGGTCACAGCTTAAGGATAAGGGGGAAATCCTTTAAAACCGAGATGAGGAGAACTTTTTTCACACAGAGAGTGGTGAATCTCTGGAACTCTCTGCCACAGAGGGTAGTTGAGGCCAGTTCATTGGCTATATTTAAGAGGGAGTTAGATGTGGCCCTTGTGGCCAAGGGGATCAGAGGGTATGGAGAGAAGGCAGGTACGGGATACTGAGTACGGGATACTGGATGATCAGCCATGATCATATTGAATGGCGGTGCAGGCTCGAAGGGCCAAATGGCCTACTCCTGCACCTAATTTCTATGTTTCTATGTTTCTCAGCTGAATGAGGCTGCTGGAGGAAAAACACTTCATATTCCACTTAGGTAGCTCACAACCCAATGATATCAGCATTGAATTCTCCAAATAAAGGCAACAAACAAGCCCAGCCCTTTCATTTTACCCTTCTTCACTGCTCCCCCTTCCCTGTGCCTCATCAGGACTCGTACACATTTATAACCTCTCTTTCTCCTTTATTCTTTCCTCTTGCTTTACAATTTGCACCTCTTCGATTCATATCACACCTTTTGTCTTTTCATCTCTGGCCCTTGTCCAATCCATCTGCCTATCAAAAACTCTTCACTCGTATCCAACTACCACGGTGGCACAGCGGTAGAGTTGATGATGCCTTACAGCGCTTGCAGCGCCGGAATCCCGGGTTCAATCCCGACTACGGATGCTGTCTGTACCGTTTGTACGTTCTCCCTGTGACTGCGTAGATTTTCTCCGAGATCTTCGGTTTCCTCCCACACTCCAAAGAGGTACAGGTATGTAGGTAAATTGGCTTGGTAAATGTAAACAAAAATTGTCCCTAGTGTGTATAGGAGAGTGTTAATGTGCGGGAATCACTGGTCGAAACGGACCCGGTGGGCAGAATATCTGCGCTGTATATCTAAACGAAACTCTCACTTGCCAGGCTTTATCATGCCTCTCCTCTTTTCCAGCTTTCTTTCCCCCACCCCCCAGAGGAGGTAGTTGAGGCAGGTACTATAACAGCATTTAAAAGACATTTGGACAAGTACATGGATAGGGAAGGTTTAGAGGCAAAACGTCGTCACGTAGGACTAATATAGATGGGGAATCTTGGTCAGCGTGGGCAAGTTCAGCCAAAAAGCCTTTTTCCGTGATGTATGACTCCATAAGTTCACGTGATAGGAGCAGAATTAGGTCATTCAGCGCATCTAGTCCACTCCCCCAGTCAATCATGGCTGATCTATCTCTCCCTCCTAACCCCATTCTCCTGCCTTCTCCCCATAACCCTCGACACCTGCACTAATCAAGAATCTAAACTCTGCCTCAAAAATATCCATTGACTTGTTCATGAGCATGTCCTTATAAAGATGCGGCCTGACCCACTGAGTTACTCCAGCTCTCTGTGTGTCTTTTTTTGTAAACTAGCATCTGCAAGTCCTTGTGTCCATCGGAAACTCCTCTCTGCTCATGCCATAGGATTTTCTTCCTTTTACTTTAAAAAAAAACGACTATTCTAGAGACTCAATCATATTATATGTCATGCAAGCACAGTCTTGAGGTAGTGATACACCGTCAGAGGTGCCAGGTTTTCTGAAGGCATAGAACTCAGTCAGCTTCATTGACACTATTTTGAAAAGTAAAGAGTACTCTCCAGTGGCCTTGCAGATATATATCCCTCATCACCACAAACAGCACATTGTCAAAGTCTGTTGGTTCAAATCAACTGCACTATTTCCTAAAACACTTTAAAAACATTTTATTGACTGCAGCCTGTTGCTGAGATTTCCTAAGGTTACAAAAGGTGCAGAGCAAACACAAAATTGTTCCTCCCTTTTCACCACAGACTATTTCCTGACCAAAGGATCATTTCCTAATCCCGGATCTGTCACTGTTCCGTCATCTCCTCCTTGCTTACACCATGATCTTCTCCTCTCCCCACCCTACAATCTTCAGACAGATGATGGGAAAACAAACTGCTTATACAGAGATTCCAGAATGAGAGGGTGCAATCCCATTGCATTCCACTGCTCAGCTCCCTGGGTCTCTGGTCAGGAGTGTAATTGTACTTATCACCTCTTCGGATCGTTTACCTTGCCGTGGTGAAGAAGCTTCCGTGCCCCAATGATTCCGAGAGCGATGCCGTCAAAAGCACCAGCTTCTGGTAGGGCCACCCATGGCTGTAAGGTCGAGGATGAGGGTCCAGACTAAGAACGATCCAACCTACAAGACCTCAAGGGTGGACCAGGTTATCTTGAACTCAACGGCTGTGAAGGCGGATGAAGGATGCAACAGATCTATCAGCTCCAATCATCATGGTTCCCTTGACATTGGAATAAGTTGATTGATTTGTGAAGAATTGTGTGCTTCTTGGGGTGCAACATCAAGTACACGTTAAACAAACTCACGCACAGGCGTCTTCGTTCTGTGAGGAGCACAAAACTAAAATGTGACATCGACAATTGGGAAACCAATGCCAAGGACAGGAAACTCTGGTGAACCATCATCCAAGAAGGAACACCGACCTTCGAAGCCAAGAGATGTGCAGAACTGGAAGAAAAGAGAAGAAAACGGAAAGAGAGGCAGCAACAACCAAAGCCGGATCCGCCATCTGGAGCTACCTGTCCTGAATGCAGAAGAACTTTCAAAGCCAGGATTGGACTCGTAAACCACCTGAGAGTCTTTAAAAACAACAGTGGGTAGACCATTATCCTCGCCCTCGAGGGATAGCCATGACCACGACTGTACTTATCAAGAAGAACAAGTCTGTTCAAAGTGCTGCAGGAACTCAGCAGGCAGCATCTCTGGAGGCAATGGACAGACGAAGGGTCCCAACTCAAAATGTAATCTGTCCATGCTCTACAACAGCACTTGGCGTTCTTCTCAAGATTCCAGCATCTGCAATTTCCTGTGTCTCCAGAGTTGGGAGAGGTTGGGCAAGCTGGGACTACTCCTTGGAGCGCAGGAGGCTGAGGAATGATCTTATAGAGGTGTATAAAATCATGAGAGGAATAGATTGGGTAAAAGACTGTGCATTCACCCCGAGTAGGGAATCAAAAACCAGAGGACAGAGGTTTAACGTGAGAGGGAGCAGATTTATTCAGAACCTGAGGGGCAACTCATTGGGTGGCGCCACAAGCGGCAGCCTCGCCAGCAGCCTGTCTGTCCTTTCGACTTTTTTTGTTATTTTTAATGCGTCTAAATGTATGTTTTGATGTTTCTCGGTATGTCTGATGTGGGGGTGGGGGGGGAAATAGGGGGAAACCGGTTTCAGTCACTTAACATAGACGGAGATGCGACTTTTCTCCTTGTCGCATCTTCGCCCCCCTCGCGGCCTAACAACTGGTTTGGTGTGGCCTTTCCAGACCGGAGACCGGCCCATAGCTTCAGCAGCAGGCGTGGCGCAAACTTACCATCGCGGAGCCTGGGATCCTTTGCCGGGAGTCGCTAGTGTTGGAGCTCCGACCATGGGGGCCTGCTGACTGCAGCGGTCTTCGGAGCTTCAAGCCGCGGGCGCGGCATGGATTCACCATCGCGGAGCCTGGGATCCCTTGCCGGGGATCGCCAGACGAAGTGCTCCAACCGCTTGCCCATGGTCTTTAACATCGTGAAGCCGCGGTCACCTGTAAGAAGCGGCCTATTCGGGAACTCCAAATCTGATCCGAAGTGTGGTCTGATCCGTCCCGACATCGGAGTTTCTATCATCCCGACGAGAGTGCTTGTACATCGGGCCGCCCATCAGCGCCTGCGGAGGGTTCATGGCCCCGACCACGGGAGAACAAAGAAGGAAGATTGACTGAACTTTATCGCCTTCCATCACCTTCCACTGTGATGGATGTTTATGTTAAACTCTATCGTGTATTGTGTTCTTTTTACTTGTATGGCTGTATGGTAATTCAAATATCACCGTACCTTAATTGGTGCCTGTAACAATAAATGTGAACTTGAACTTTTTCTCTCAGAGGGTGGTCTTAGAGTAATTAAGTGTGGAAACAGGCCATTCCGCCCAATTTCCACACGGCTACCAATATGTCTACACCATTCCCACCAGCCTACATTTGGGCCCGTATCCCTCTAAACCTTTCCTATCCATGTACCTGTCCCAATGGTTTTTTTTTCATTTTGCGATAGCACCTGCCTAAACTACCGACTCTGGCAGCGCGTTCCATATATCTACCAGCCTTTGTGTAAAACAGTTGCCCCTCAGGTTCCCCCTCACCTGTATATATGGAATGAGTTACCAGAGGAGGGAGTTGAGGCAGATACTGGAACAACATTTAAAAGTCACATGGATGGCAAAGGTTTAGAAGGATATGGGCCAAATGGGAGCAAATGGGACTAGAGTTTGTGGGGCATGTTGGCCAGTGTGGGTTTTGCCCTCTTAATAGTTGAAATGTGCCAACAGCCAGGGTTAAAAATAGTCACTTTACTGTTCAAATTGCATTGGTTAGATATTCAGTTTTTTTCAGAAGTATAAGAATTCGCAAATGTACAAGATGAGGCGAGGTGGGGTAGAAATCGCTAGTAAATTGATACCGGTGATCCAGTGTGTTTTTACTTTATAAAAAACTGCTAAAGTTTATTTAGTGCCAGAATGGAATTATTTTATAAAGCACACAAAGGACAGCTGTCACCTCCACCTAATGCAAGCGCTACACTTCACTCCTGTTTAAGACAGTTAGTTCATTGAACCACAAGCAAAAAAAAATTCCCAGAGTCCAGAGTTAAAGGAACATATATTAAAGTTTCAAATAACAAACCTAATTCTTTGAAGCCAGCAATGGAAGTAGTTCTGGGGGCAGCAGTAGATAGAAAGGTTAAGAAAATGTTGAAAAGACAACAGGTGGCAGGCCCCTAATCTCTCTGCCATGTAAGGGATCCTTTTACAATAAACTCCAGAGTCAATTACAGTCCACACGCTTCAGAAGTTTATTGTCCTGACTAGCTACATTCAAGTATGATATCAAAGACAGGACTATTCTATTACCTTTGACACAACTAGGCTGAGAGCAAATCGACCAATTTATAAAAAGCATACATGCAAAAAAAAAACCTCATGCTTAAATATAATTTTGTTTAATTTAGGTTAGAGATACAGCGTGGAAACAGGCCCTTCGACCCAGAAAGTCTGCGCCGACCAACAATCACCCCGTACACTCACGCTATCCTACACACTAGGGACAGTTTATAATCTTTACCGAAGATAATTAACCGACAAACCAACACGTCTTTGGAGTGTGCGAGGAAACCGGAGCACCCCAGGGTAATCCACAATGTCACGGAGAGAACGTACAAACTCCGTATGGGCTGCACCCACAGTCCGGATAATATTTGAGTAACTTCTGTAGACACTGCATTCATTTTTTTTTTAACATAAATTATCCACACAGACTCTACAATAAAAGTAGACATTAACTAGTGGCCATAATTAGAAACCAGGAGTCAACCTTTCTTGTAGAAACAAAGAACTGCAGGTGCTGGTTTACAAATGAAGACAAAGTGCTGGAGTAACTTTGCGAGTCAGACCGCATCTCTGGAGAAGGGACTGTCTGAAGAAGGGTTCTGCCTGCAACATCACCTATCCATGTTCTCCAGGTGCTTGACCCGCTGAATTACTCCAGCACTTTGTGTCTTCCTAAGTTCATAAGTGAAAAGATCAGAATGGTGCCATTCAGCCCAATCAGTCAACTTCACCATTCAATCATGGCTGATCCATCTTTCCCTCTCAACCCTGTTCTCTTGCTTTCTCCCTGTAACCTTTGACACCCTTACTAATCAAGAACCTATTTTTAAAATCACAAGAACCACTTTTAAAAATCCCAAAGACTTGGCCTCTACAGCCAAGTCAAAATGTGTTTCTCTGCCAAAAACGAGCCAGCAATGAATATCAGGGAGACTTTCAAGTTTTACTGGATGTTGAAAAGCAGCATCATGCAAATAGTTGTTATATTTAAATATATTATGGATGCAGAATCATTAGAACATGCAAGCATGTCTGCATCGAGGCATCAGTTGAGTGGGCACTGGAGACTCTGCAGCAGCCTGGGGCTCTAATGGATTGGGCACCGCGACATGGTGCAGTGAAGGAAACCAACAACTTGGCTTGGCCAGACTTGTGCTGCAATGCCACCAGGGCAATGAGCCTTTATGGCCAAGTTAAATAGTTTACATTTATAACAACTTGGGACGATTCATGAAAAATTGTGTCAAAACATGGCGACTCTTGTATACTGTCTCAGTATACTATTCCTATACATTTGAACTTCACTAAGATTGTGCCTATGTATAGTGACACTTTTTACTGAACATATGCAGAAAAAGAATTTCACTGTACCTCAGTACGAGACAATAAAGTAAAATTGCACTTTCCAGTATCTGCAATTCCCCATGTCTCCACCGTAAGCATTTCTTAATAGATTTACACCAATGCGACAGAATATGGGATTTTATATGGGACGCGGTTGGAGCAATGTTCAGTTAACCTGCACACACAGCTGTTCAACTAGGGCTATGTTAGCAAAACAAACCGCTGAAGTACCTTAGCGGGTCAGGCAGCATCTCTGGAGAACATGGACAGGCAACATTTCTGGCTGAGATCCTGGCTGATTCTAGCAATGGGTGAATAGAGAGTATGAGCAGGACAAAGCCTGGCAAGTGATAGGTGGATGCAGGTGAGGGGGTTTGATTGGCATTTAACATTTAAAAGACATTTGCGCAGGTACATGGATTTTGAAGGATATAGAAACATAGAAAATAGGTGCAGGAGTAGGCCATTCTACCCAGCACCGCCATTCGATATGATCATGGCTGATCATCCTAAACCAGTACCCCATTCCTGCTTTCTCCCCATATCCCTTGATTCCGCTCGCCCTGAGACCTATACATTGGACCAAACATGGGCAGGAGGGACTAGTGTAGATGGGGCATCTTGGTCAACATGGGCAAGTTGGGCCGAAGGGCTTGTTTCCTTGCTGTATGATTATGACTATTGCAATGTTCCTACGATTGGGTTGTTACCTTTGGATTTAGGATTTTGCTGTTTGGTCCAAATACACATAGAACATAAAACATGGAACAGTAAAGCACAGGAACGTGCTCTTTGGCCCACAATGTCCGTACCATACATGATGTCAAGAGCAAATCTGCCTGCATGTGATCCATATCCCTCCATTCCCTGCACCCATGCGCCTATCCAAAAATCTCTAAAATGCCACTATCGCATCTGCCTCCACCATCACCATCAGATAACAACGAGCCCGCACTGTTTGGATAAAAGAAATGTTGCTATCGTGCAACCAGTCAGGTTTAAATAATGCAAGGTTGTAATGTTAGATTGATATCCTGAGGTTTCACTAAATTACTGCAGGAGGTCAAGGAGAAATCTGACAGGAAGGAGCAAGTTTAATGAGCCAAACCTCCGCTTCCAATCCACCTCCGCACTCTGCATTTTCACCAAGCAGGTTGGAGCATGTCACAAGGTCGTTAACATCTCTAAACTTTATCTTATCCAATTATTTTCCATTTTTAATGCTGCAGCTGCCTCATTTTGTTCTGTAGAATCCAACACACTCACACTGGGGCTCACACACACACAAGATGCACCCAATCCACTTCTTCAATATCTTTGCCAACCAGGCATACCCAACTCATGTACAACTAATTGTACACGCCAAGCAGTAACTTGATTCACTGCAACACCCCTCCATTTAGCTTGACTTCATTGGAGTTTTCAACTGCCAGCGTTCCTTGGGGAAGGATATGTAATCCTCTGTCACGCAGAAAATTCACAACTCCAACTTGCCGCACCATAGGCAACCATTCTGACATCACGTCTCCACCAGCTCTTGTGAGCGAGCTTTCCATTAGCCCCACTCTCCTCCTCTCCCTCCAAACCACGCATACAATTCACTCATTCAAGTTAGTTTGGAATTCAATACTTTCACCATTTCAAGGAGTGCATTCCATAAAACAAAACAGGAACAGGTCCTTCAGCCCACAATGTCCAGCCCGAACATGATGGCGAGTTAATCTAATCTCCGCTGCCTGCACACGATTAATATCCCTCCAATCCCTGCATATCCATGCGCCTACACTGAAACTTTTTAAATGCCAGTATCATATCTGCCTCCACTACCATCCCTGGCAATGCGTTCCACGCATCCACCACCCTCTGTTAAAAAAAAAAAAAAACTTGCCCCGCAAGTTATGTCCTCTAGTCTTTAAAATTTCCATCCTGGGAGAAATATTCTGACTGGCCACACTATCTATAACTTTCAATTTTCTATAATTCTATGTGATCCCCCAACCTCTGGCATTCCAGAGAAAACAATCCGAGTTTGTCCAATCTCTCCTTGTAGCAAATACCACCAAATCCATGCAGCATTCTGGTAAGCTATTGTGCCACCCACGTCATTCATGATGTAACAGGTAGAGTCAACATCACCTTGGCCTGAGCTATTGGAAGAGATTGGGTAGGTTTATAGCATAGGAAGTTGAGGTGTGATCTTACAAGGGTGTATAATATCATGAGGGAAATAGATAGGGTGAATGCAGAGAGTCTTTTGCTAAGACAAGGGGAATCAAGAACCAGAGGGCATGGGATTAAAGTGGGAGGGGAAAGATTTAATGGAACCCGAGGGATAATGTTTTCAGAGGGCAGTGGATAAATGGAACGAGTTGCCAGACGAGGTAGTTGTTGCAAATACTAGAATAACATTTAAATTACATTTGGATAGGTATATGGATAGGAAAAATTTAGGATATAAGACAAATGCAGATAAATAGCACAAGCTTAAGGCTCTCGTGGTCAGCACGGATGAGTTTAGCCGAAGGTGCCTGTGTCCATGCTATAAAAGTGCCAACTTTGCGAACACAAGAGAACTTTAATGCAGCACAGTGGCGCAGCGGTAGAATTGCTGCCAAACAGCACCAGAAACCCGGGTTCAATCCTGACCACGGGTGCTGTCTGTACAGAGTATGTACGTTCTCCCCGTGACCTGCATGGGTTTTCTCCGAGATCTTCGGTTTCTTCCCGTACTTCAGACATACCGGTTTGTAGGTTAATTTGCTTGGTATAATTACAAATTGTCCCTAGTGTGTGTGGGATAGTGTTAGTGTGTAGGGATCGCTGGTCGGTGCGGACTCGGTGGGCTGAAGGTTTCCACGCTCGATCTCTAAAATAAACTAAGCCAGAGATGCTGTCTTCTGGATGAAACATTAGACCAAGGTCATGAATCTCATATTGGCTATGTGTATAACATGCCATGACAATATCAGAAAAAGTGGATTTCTTCCTGGTATCCAGCCAATAGTTAATCCTCAGCCAACATCACTCCAGTAGATTAGATCTCTGCTTTCCACAAAATACACAGCTTGTTTACTATACTACCAGTGACTACACTTCAGAAAAAAAACGGTCCACAATTGGTTGCAAACCATATTCAACATAGAGGTTATGAAAGGGCCTATGTAAACATGCAACGGTGTTCTATCTTTTATACAAACTCACATCCCTAACAACAGAATGAACCCAACCCGCAACAACCGAGAAAACATTACCAGCTTACATACTGCAATTCATAATTATGAATCACGTTGAACATTGAGTTCATTTCAAAAAGGATGAGAAAAGGTGCATAAATTTGCTCATTGGGATGTTTAAGGGTTTACTCAGCACAACCAGTCAAAAATCAAAGGATGATTCAGCCCAAAAAAAGACACAAAGTGCTGGAGTAACTCAGTGGTAGACAAAAAAAGCTGGAGAAACTCAGCGGGTGAGGCAGCATCTATGGAGCGAAGGAATATTCCTTCGCTCCATAGATGCTATCTCACCCGCTGAGTTTCTCCAGCTTTTTTATCTACCTTTGATTTTTCCAGCATCTGCAGTTCTTTCTTAAACAAAGGAGTAACTCAGTGAGTCAGGCAGCATCTCTGGAGGTTATGGATAGGTGACATTTCAGGCCGGGACCCTTCTTCAAAATAAGTGTTAACTATATTAGCAGCCCTTCTCCACCCATACCGCCTAACCCGCTGAGTTACTCCAGCACTTTGTGTCTTTTCTTTGTAAACCAGTATCTGCAGTTCCTTGTGTCTACGATAATTCAGCCCAAATTGGCATATTAGCTCAGCTTCATTTTTCGGGGATGAAGTTAATTCAAACAAATATCATGTTAGTCATAAATTTGCGTTTCTAGATGTCATGACTTCAGAATATCCCAAAGCCACTACAAACAAAAGAAGTACTTCTAAAGGGTAGCCAAGGTCAGGTACACACCCAAATGAGATGACATTTTATTACAGTAATTTATTATTTTAAAAAGACACAAAGTGCTGGAGTAACTTGGCGGGTCAGGCAGCATCATCTGGAGAACATGGATAGGTGACGTTTCAGGTCAGAACCCTTCTTCAGACCCGAAATGTCACCCATCCACGTTCTCCAGGGATACTGCCAGACCCACTGAGTTATTCCAGCACTTTGTGTCTTTTTCAGTAAACCAGCATCTGCAGTTCCTAGTGTCTACATTCTTTATTGCATGGCTGAGTGATTAAAGTTGGCCAGGACACCATGGGAAACTTCACTGATTTTTGAAAACAGTGACAGAAGATTTGAGAAAGATATTTCTAAACCTTGTAATTATATCAATACTGCAATTAAAATCTTTGAGTTTGTTTTGGGAGCTGTAAACTTCCTCTCCATTCTAGCTTGTGCAGCTGCCCACCATAAATGATGGTGAGTCAAGAAACATTGCTTCCATCTAATCAAGGAGCCAATGTAATCAAGGAGCCACTGTTTTGCTTTGAATTATATTCTTTCCCTCCCTATCCTCTTTGTAGCAGATTCACAGAAGTTCATGGAGACAGTCCACGTCCCACTTAACTGGCAGATCCCAAGCTTTCAATATGTAAAGTCAGGATCACAAATAGGAAAAAGAATCTCCAGTGATCCATTCAAACTTCGTAATCAAGTATCAAAAGCTAAAAGCCATCAAATAAATGTTTGCAATTAACCACCAAGTAGATGAACATCCACTGCACACTTTCCCAATCACAGCACAAACACTACAATTTACACCTGGGTTCATTATAAAATCATAAGGGGAACAGAAAGGGTAAATGTACAGTCTTTTACCCTGGGTAGGGGAAATCAAGAACCAGAGGACGTAGGTTTATGGTGAAAGGGGAAAGATTTAATAGGAACCTGGGGACAACCTGGTCACACAGAGAGTGGTGGGTATATAGAACAAGCTGCCAGAGGAGGTAGTAGAAGCAGGTACTATTAACAATTAAAAGACACTTGCACAGATGCATGGATCGGAAAAGCTTAAAGGGATATGGGCCAAACATGTGCAAATGAGACTAGCTTAAATAGGGATCTTGGGCAGTATGGACAAGTTGGGCCAAAGAGCGTATTTCCATGCGGTGTGATTCCATGACAATGATGTACAGGGTATAAATGTGAGAAGCCACCAGACTCATAAACAGCATTTTCCCCCTCTCATGAGGCTTCTGAACGGTCCTTCCATAAGCTAGGGTACTGTCCGATTCACCTCTACCCCATTGCGGACATTGGACTTTGTCTCTGGAACTGATGCTCCACAATGCTGAGAACTATATTCTGCACTGTATCTTTCCCTTTGCTCTACCTATTGTACTCGAGTTTGACTTAATTGGCTTTATATATGGTATATCTGATCTATTTGGATAGCTTACAAAACAAAACTTTTCACAGTACATCCATGTTTATTGGGATGGTACATTAGCACAGCAGTAGAGTTGCTGCCTTACCGCGCCAGAGACCCGGATTCAATCCTGACTACGGGTGCTGTCTGTACAGTTTGTACGTTCTCTCTGTGGCCATGTGGGTTTTCTCCGGGTGCTCGTTTCCTCCCACACTTCAAAGACGTGCAACTTTGCAGGTTAATTGGCTTCTGTAAATCTCCCTTCGTGTTTAGGATGCGAAATTGAGATAACATAGAACCAGTGTAGGGTGATTGATGTGGACCTGATGGGCCGAAAGGCTTTTGTTTCCATGCTGTATCTTTAAACTAAACGTGACAATAATAAAGCGAAGCCCATCGCAAAAGAGAAAATTGATCTTCATTGATTCCCTGGGCAGGAATTGTAGAACCTTGTACAGTAAAGGTACAGAGATAGGAAGGAAAGGAGGCAAGGGCAGATGCATTGCAGGGCCTCCCTGAATTTCCCTTTTATGGTCTGCATGTCACCTTTAAATGGGACTTGAGCTAACAAAATTAATGATCTGGAGTTTTTCCCTGAACGTAAACATTCCAGTCCTCTGCTGGTTTAGTTAAACATTTGGCTTCAGAGTAAGGAGGTCTCCAACCACCTGTTCAGAATCGCTCATCGACATTTGTGCTATTAAGTTGCAGAATTTCTAATTATTCTCATCTCCCTGCCGCTGCACATTTGAACACCCAGCAGGTGACTCCAACATTTATTTCCTCAAATGTTTGCAATCCTAGTGTTACTGTTTTTGTCCCGAGTAACCACACTCAGTGGGTTAGGCAGCATCTCAGGAGGACATGGATAGGTGACGATTCGGGTCGGGACGGTTCTTCAGACTAACTGTAGTGGGGGGAGAAAGTTGGAAGAGAGGTGGGGTCGGGACAAACTTCAGTAAGTGACCAACGTGTAGGTGTGGAGGCAGGTGTGGAGGGGGGGGGGGGGGGGGGGGGGGGGGGGGGGGGAGAATCAGTTTGATTCGCAGATGGTTGGAAAAAGACCAAATGACAAACTGTAAATAAATGTAAATGAGATAAGGAAAGGTGTGAAGTATGAAGCCAGAAGAAGGAATATAGATGGGATGAGAGGAAGGGGGTGGGGAATGGAAAGAGAGAAATGGGTTCATATCTAGGTGGGGCACAGGGGAAAGAGGGGGGGAGGGGCGGGGGAGGATGGTGGTATTTGTGGATTAATTAACTAAAATTGGACAATTCAGTGTTTACTTTAGATGAGATACAGCATGGAAATAGGTTCTTAGTCCCACTGATTCTGCACCGACCAGTGATCACCCCTTACATTAACAGTATCCTACACCCAAGGAGTATCGGAATGGGAAGAGGAGTTAAAATGGTTAGCAACTGGGAGATCCAGCAGGCCTTGGCGGATCAAGCACGTGTTCAGTGAAATGGTCGCCGAGTCTATGCTTGGATTCACATTGGGACGATGGTCATCAGTGCGGCAGTCGGCCTCCTGGACCTCAAGCTAGTGACCACGTCTAGAGGAAAGCAACACTTAGTTAGTTAAGGTAGACACAAAATGCTGGAGTAGCTCAGCGGGTGAGCCAGCATCTCTGGAGAGGAGGAATGGGCGACATTTTGGGTCGAGACCCTTCTTTAGACTGATGTCAGGGGAGGGGGCAGGACAAAGATAGAATGTAGTCTGAGACAGTAAGACCAGTAGGAGAACTGGGAAGGGGAAGGGGATGGAGAGAGAAAGCAAGGGCTATCTGAAGTTAGAAAAGTCAATATTCATACCGCTGGGGTGTAAACCACCCTAGCTAAAAATAAGATGCTGTTCCTCCAATTTGCGCTGGGCCTCACTCTGACAATGGAAGACGCCCAGGACAGAAAGATCAGATTGGGAATGGTGGGGGGGGGGGGGTTGAAGTGCTGAGCCACCGGGAGATCAGGTAGGTTAAGACAGACTGAGCGGAGGTGTTCAGCGAAACAATCTTAGTTAGTTAACCTAGGTTAAAGTTTTGGTCCACATTCTTTCATGTCGTAGTGTCAATTTGTGTTTCATAATGATCTTGTGAAATACCTTGGAACATGTTTTGCTATGCTGTCACTGTGATGCTTTCCAGCCAAATTCAACCAATTCAATGGAGATTGGTAATTAAGCCCGAGGTCTTGATTGATCCTCAGCGTGCGGACTTTATACTTGGATTAAGAGCCTCAAAAGATGTATCATAGCCCAATATTTCATCTCAACCATTACACAACCACTGGTTGCCTGTCACACTGCCTGCTAAACCCATCACATACCACAAACTGCCACAGGGAGTGTTTCTCAATCCTTGGAATATTATTTGCCAATATCCCTTGTTATTTACATTTTGCACTCGACTTGTCCCAACTACCTTAGAGTCATACAGCATGGAAGTAGACCCTTCGGTCCAACTCGTCCATGCTGACCTAGATGCCTCACCAACGCTAGTGCCACCTGGTCGTGTTACCTGGACGCCCATATCCCTCTAAACCTTTCCTACCCATGTAGCTGTCTAAGAGTCTTTTAAATGTTGTTATAGTCCTTGCATCAACTACGTCCTCTGGCATCTCGGTCCCAAATCCACCCACCTTCCTTCCTTATTAATTGAATAACAGAGTACGGAAATGGGCCCTTCGGACCATCGAGTCCTACCCAAACCATCAATCGACCATTCATACTAGTTCGATGACTATCGCATCCACTCCCTACAAACCAGGAGCAATTTTAGAGGCTAATTAACCTACAAACCTGCATCCTTTGGGATGTGGGTGGAAACCGGAGGAAACCCATGTGGTCACAGACAGAATGTGCAAACTCCACACAGACAGCATCCGAGGTCTGCATCGAACCCAGGTCTCCGTCTCTGTGGGATAGCAGATCTACCAGCTGCGCCACCGTGCCATCCACAACTCTTCTGATTTAGCAATTATTTTAAAACAGACCAACACCAGATAGGAAACTCAAGCATTTGAGATTTTATATGCCAACTTCACTGAAAGGTCCAAATCTTCACATGTAATCAGAGGGACACGGCAACAATACCCTGAAGTAAATCCCTCCCAAAACTAGTAGTTTAGGTAACAGATACCAGCCTCCTTCAAAATGTAAGACAGCACATAGGATGATCAGCCACGATCACATTGAATGGTGGTGCTGGCTCGAAGGGCCGATTGGCCTACTCCTCCACCTATTGTCTATGTATCCAAGCATTGGGTTACCATGTTCAAAATTTATATCGGCAAGGATTGCTGTTGGCTTAACACAACATTGAAAACTACCCAAAAATATATTAAGAGCTGGAGTATGAAGAAGAGTCCTGACCAGAAACATCACCTATCCATCCAGAGATGCTACCTAACCTGCTGAGTTACTCCAGCATTGGCTTTTTTTGTAAACCAGCGTCTGCAGTTCTTTGCGTCTCCATTGGAAACTTCATCAGATACAATTTACGATGGACATTAAGAATGTTTTTAATTGTTGGGATCAAGGGATGGAAAAAAAACATAGATGGAGGTGTCAAAGAATGATAAAAGCCATAGAGGCAGCAATTGGGGGGGGAAATAATGTAGCAGAATGATCAAGTTAGAAACTGCAATAATCATATCGTGCCAAATTTATTATTCCGTGCAACAATCACCAATGTGATCATTTCTTTGTCAGACAATACATGAAAGTCAAAAGCATTTCCAGAATGCAATCCGACCAAGATCAGACGACATCATAAACCACAAAGCTTCAGCACTTTCAAATTGTTATTTGAACCCTCAGGAAAAATAACAGCCTTGAAATACCACTCCGGGGCATCTTTTTCCTTTAAAAAGGATACGCCAACAAGTGTGTTTTTGTTTTGCTGAGTGCTTCTTTCACCTCTGGCCTTGTGGTTAATATTAATGCTGTGATCCCACCCACCTCTTAACAATCACCTCCATTAATGAAAAATACCAGCTAGCGCTTGCAAGGACAGTTGTGCACAGTCAATACTTTCCTTATTTCAAGACAATTCTTGACCACCAGCTAAATCAGTTCATCCCATTACAGGAAGGATGTGGAGGCGTTGGAGAGGATGCAGAGGTAGTTTACCAGAATAATGCCTGGATTAGATTTGCTACAAGTTAGATGAACTTGGATTGTTTTCTCTAGAGTGTTGGAGGTTGAAGCGAGACCTAATAGAAGTATATAAAATCACGAGCCACCCCAGATAGGGTGGCCAGGGTGAACCCGGGGCAGAAATGTCAAAGACTAGAGGGCATGGTTTTAAAGTGAAAGGGGTAAAGTTCAATGGAGATATGGGAGCAGACTTTTTAAGCAGAGGGTTGTAGGTGCCTGGAACGTGCTGTCATGGGCAGTGGTGGAGGAAGATACAATAATGGAGTTTAGAGGCATATGGACATGCAGTGAATGGAGGGGTATGAATAATGTCCAGGCAGAGGAGATTAGTTGAACTTGGCATCATGTTCAGCACAGGCATTGTGGGCCGAAGGGCCTGTTCCTGTGCTGTACTGTTCTATGTCCTATGCAAGTTTAATCCAGCATTTAGGAATTTGCTCAGTTAATTGCAGGCACAGCAGAATTCTGTGGGAAACTGCTAGTTCAAATGGACAACAAGGAACCCATCATGTCAATTGTCCAGTTAATCTAATTTCCTCCTCTGCCCCCACAACCCTGCAATCTTTCCATTTCAAGTACGTCCAATTCTCCTTTGAAAGTCACTACCGAGTCTGCTCCCACTGCTTTAACTCAGTGCATTCCAGATCATAATTCACTGTGTTAAAGAAAAAAATTCTGATGGTCTCCTTTTTTCCCCTCTCCCGTGAGCTATTTTGAGGCACTGCCAACCCTCGTGTTAAGCGAGCCGTTTGCTTCTTCCTTTCAGTATACACAAAACGAGTGTCACTACTTGTCTGCTCATGAACTAGTCGGTATTCCTGACTATTATTCTCTTCCTCGCTCATTAAAGTCCTCCAGCCCTCACACTTATCCCTTTAACACAAGCTTGCAAGGCTCTAACATGAATACACAAGCACCCAAAAAGGTGTTCAGTTACCAGTAACAGAACAACCAATTCTCAAATAACACGCCTGATTAAGTATTCTTATCACTCCTTAACTTTCATTCTAGAAACAGCAGCGGCAAGATTATTGAGAGATAAGCAAATGCAGATGCTGGTTTACCAAAAAAATACACAAAGTACTGGAGTAACAGCTGGTCTGACAGCATCTCTGGAGAACAGGGATAGGTGACATTTCGGGTCGGAATCCTGCATACTAATTATCGAGATAGATACAGATCAAGGGAAGGTTGAGCAGATTATTTCTCCCAACACCTTCACTTGGGGAGATGGATTTACAACAGCCCATCTTCTCAAAGTTAGAACTGAAAAAACTGCTTTGTTTTAAATGAAATCTTCTACCAATGAGAGTTTTACATAATATTTTGAAAGGAGAAACAAGGGAACTACTTTGTATGTAGGTCTCCTCCACTCTCCGACGGGAGTTCTGAGACCCTCTCCCACAGTTCCCCCTGAGACTATTGCTGCTCTCCTGCTCTTCAACCAAGTTACACCTCTTTCCCAGTTCTTCCCCCCATTTTTACAGTTAGTCTGAAATAGGCACTCGACCCAAAATGTCACCTGTCCATTCCCTCCACAGATGCTGCCTCACCCGCTGAGTTACTCCAGCACTTTGGGGTTTGCTCAAGATTCCAGCATCTGCGGTTCCTTGAGTCTCCTTGGGTTATTTAGAGCAGCTTTCACAACCCCCAGTCCCACATTATTTACAGCTTCAGAAGGGTGGTTATTGTGGAACATAGAATATACAACAGCAATGGGATAATTACCAGATAACTAATTTTGTTTTAGGGTCAAAACAGAAATTATTTGATAAACACAACAGGTCAGGCAGCATCTACAGAGAATAGGGTCAATTATCTTTTATCAGTTGCTAGGGGTGTTGGGACAGCAGGATACATCATTCAAACAGCCAGGGCAGCACAATAAGCTCTGGACCCTCCAATGTTTCATCTGAGCTGGCAAACTTTGTAAAGGAAGACTTCAGAAAGGAAGAGAGATGGGGGTGAGCGGGTGGGGCAACTAATAATGTTGGGAGAAATAAGACTGGTGAAGCTGGCACTTTCATTGTTTTTAAGAAATATTGATTGAAAGGCAAATATTTAGCCTGCAGACACTGTGGGTCACTTCTGAATATTTCAAAATAATGCCATTGGGTTTTTATGCCATCCAAGTGCAATAAGAGCCTCTAAGTCCCTTGCAAAAGTTGGCAGCTCAAATCTAACATATTACTACTATAACATCTTCTACTCCAAATTAACAATAGGATAGTGTACTATTCACTAACATCTCCATAGGTTTAAGAGCATTAACGTCATTGAGCTATACATCACGGAAAGAGGCCCTTTGGCCCAACTCATCCTTGCTGATGAAGATGCCACATCTAAGCTCGTCCCACCTGCCTAGGTTTGGCCCATATCCCTCAAGACCTTTCATCACTTCAGGTTCCTATTAAATCTTTCCCCTCTCACCTGAAACTCAAGTCCTCTGGTGCTTGATTCCTCCACCCTGTGTATAAGACTGCGCATTCACCATATTCCCCCTCGTGATTTTGTATAAGGTCATCCGTCAGCCTCCTGTGCTCCAAGGGATACAGTCCTTTATTGTCCCGAGCCTGCCCAACCTCTCCCTATAGCTCAGGCCCTCAGGTCCTGGCAACATCCTTGTACATTATCTCTGCTTCCTCCAGCAGCTCATCCCATGTCACCACCACACTGAGAGGAAAGTCTCCTTTATATCATTCCTTTTCACATTAAACCTTTTCCCTCTAGTTCCTCCTCTGTGGAGAAGACCATACCTTTTATGAATTTATACACCTTTATAAAGTCACATGAACTGGGAAGATAGCTGCTGCAGAAAGCAGATGAGAACCCACATCCATTTGAATCTCTTCTCACCAGGAAGAACATTAGCAAAACCGCTTGCTTTTCCCTCCTGAATTTCAAAATTCCTTCCCTTCCAAAAAGCAAGCCAGTACCTGCCCTGCAATCTCACTGGTATTGATCACCACTTAAAATTCCCTCACCACCTTCAGCTCTTCTTTCCACAAATTGCCCTATCCCACATCGCCAGAAACCCACACCCCAAATTCCAGGGCCACACCTTTCAGTTCACCTAAATGCTCAGAATACTTTCTTCCTTCCTTTGATAGAAGCATCTAAAATTATGAATGGCATAGACAGGGTAGACAGTCAGAACTTTTTTTCACCAGGATTCAAAAATTAAAAATACTAGATGGGATATCTTTAAGATGAAAGGAGCAAACATTAAAGGAGAAGTGCGGGGCAAGTTTTGTTTGAAACAGAGGGTGGTGAGTGCTTGGAACAAAATGCTGGGGATTGTGGTAGAGAGGCAGATATCATAGTAGATTAAAAGACTTTTGGCCCAATTTCTAGATATCACCGATCCCTCGGATCATTCCAATAAATCGCTGGTCCCTGTTATTCCTGGTCAAGTCTGACCAGTGCTTTCTGCAGGTATAGACCAGTTTCCTTATATTTCTTAGGAAGGGCTACGCCCGTCTGTGAAGCTTATCATCCGGTCTAAAATTAAACGTCTTTGCATCTTGTCTTGCTATCTGCAAAGATCTGTATACATACTGTAACCCTGCAGATGTCTAAACACAGCTCCATTTTGCAGATACGATCTCTCATTCTTCACTACCAAGTCACACTGCTCTCTTCTCCCTACACCTTCACAGATCTCCTCACTTAAAATTTGCCCACTGTTCACAGCCCCTCTCCTGCGCAGCTTTGGGAGCAGCATGGAGAAATGAGGGAGCGGGAATAGCGTCCTCCCACCATAGACATATACCTCCGGGTGAGGATCAGAGGAAATGCAAATTAGACTCCAGTTGTTCTGCCGTTCCCTCAGGAAATGCGGTATTACTCACCAGTTTCCAAATGATCTTCCGCTCAGGACCCCAACCCGCCAGTTCGTATCTGAAGCGCCCTGACCCGAAATGTCATCCATCCTTTTTCTCCAGAGATGCTGCCTGACCTGCTGAGTTACTCCAGCACTTTGTGTCTTTCTTTAGCATAAACCAGCATTTGCAGTTCCATGTTTCTACATCTTCCCTCTTTGCTCTATCCCCTCTCCTCCCTCTGCATCCCTTCTTCTCCACCCTGCCCCATCACCTCTCCCCTGCTGTCCCCTCCCCCCTACCCCCTCCTCCACTTCCCCCCTCTCCTCTTGCCCCCAGCCCCTTCCTTGACACGTTCCTGATCCCTAACCCCATTCTGCTTGAGTCTCCCCATGCACCCTGCCCTCTCTCCCTCCTGCCCTCTCCATCTCCCCTCTACTCCTCACACCCACCCCCCTGCTCCATACCCTTATTGTCTCCTCACCCACCCTCCTGCCCTCTTCCCTCGCATCCCTCTTCTCCCCCACCCTCAACCCCACCTTTCTCTACCTCTCCTTCATTTCCTCACAACTCATCAAGAATTATTTAAGAATAAGGAGCAAGCCATTTAGAACGGAGACGAGGAAACACTTTTTTCTCACATAGAGTGGTGAGTCTGTGGAATTCTCTGCCTCAGAGTGGGGTGGAGGCCGGTTCTCTGGACACTTTCAAGAGGGAGCTAGATAGGGCTCTTAAAAATAGCGGAGTCAGGGGATATGGGGATGATCAGCCATGATCACATTGAATGGCGGTGCTGGCTCGAAGGGCCGAATGGCCTACTCCTGCACCTATTGTCTACACCCATCCACTCCCTACCTTCCCATCTCCTTCTCTCCCTCAGCCTTTCCCTACCCTTCCGTCCTCCATCTTCTCCCTCCAACTTAACCTCTCCCCAACCCTTTCCCTCTCCTTCCACCCACTTCCCCACCCAACACCCCCTCAGCTTCTCCCTCCAACTCAACTCCTATCCTCTCGCCTTCTCCCTCCCCCTCACCCTCAACCCCCCCGGGCCCGGTGCCGCACGCGCGGGAATCTAACGGAACTGGCGCGAGGGGCGGCCCTGCCCGGGGCGCGCAGCAACGCGGCGGGACGCACCGCCCCATCAGTGCATGCAAACCACTGTGCAACTGGGGACATGCAATCCCCGGGGCACCGTCCTCGTGTATTGCATCCTGAAGTGCACCGAGGGTGCATTGCATTCAAACCACAGTGTAGCGGGACACCGCTCCGGTGCATTGCTTCCTAAAGTGCACCGCGAGTGGAATGCATTTAAACCACAGTGTAGCGGGACACCGGCCAGTGCACTGCTTCCTAAAATGCACCGAGGATGCAATGCATTTAAACCACAGTGCAGCGGGACACCGGCCGGTGTAAAGTGCACCGAGGGTGCAATGCATTTAAACCATAGTGCAGCGGGACACCGCCGGTACACTGCTTCCTAAAATGCACCGAGGTAGCAATGCATTTAAACCACAGTGCAGCGGGACACCGGCCGGTGCATAGTTTCCTAAAGTGCACCGCCTCGAATGCAAGTCAAGTCACAAATAAAAAGTGACGCCACTGCATATCACTTTTGAAAGTACATTAGGGGCAAGATAACTGGGTTACAAACACTGCTCGTCTGCATCAACTGGCAGCATTTATTTATAAAACCGTTGCCAGCAACTACTCCGATTACAAACCGATTTCTATTTGCAACCCTGCCACAAATGCACAGTCATCATCCAACTCGTCGGGATACTTTGCAAATCAATCCTTCCAAAAAAGACACGGGGCAGGTTTGTATATAGCACCTGATTTAAGACAAGTCAGGCAACTTGGCGTCTGTACGATGGAGTTTAAAAAAAATCATAATCTTGTATTGCAACTGAAACCAAGGCAACTTTTTACAATTTATTTTGCACTAGCAATATTTAAAAAAAAACAAAAAGTAACTAACGCGTATATATATAGACACAAACTTGCAACATGCAAAACACAGCCGTTATTGGAAGACAGGTTTTGTGATCAGTGATGGGGGGTTAAAATAGATCCCGATTTTTTTTTCATTTGAGTTTTGCACTGCCTTCGTTCCACAAGATTTCGGGACCAGGATATTTTTTAAAAAGCAGTCATTCCAGTTCACGGAGGCGAAATGACAGCTGCGTTGCCATCATTTACAGAAGGTAGCATGCGTTGGCTGTCGTTGGGAGGGGGTGCATTAGCGAGGAAGCAATGAGGGTATTGGGGTCTGGGCTTTGAAATTCTCTTGCACCAAGGGAACAAATGCGTACGATGAAAATTTAAACGCCACTTACCGGCCACGCAAAATAAAAGGGGATAACTATTTTTCCGAGTGCGCTTTTCTCCGGGAGAGAAAAAGTATTTTTCCCCAGCTCAGGGCTTAATCCACTCCCAAAAGTACAATCTCCAGAAGTGGCGATGCGTGCCTGATATTCTTTCAAACAAATTTTAAAATAGGTGTCACACTCGTCTTTGGTGCATCTCCGATCCAGGGAATTTCTGACGCCGTCGCAGCAATCCCCGTTCTCCAATTCACCGTTAACGTTTTGCACGAAGTTAAACTTGATCTCGAAATAGCCCTTTGCAAACGTAACCTACAACAACAACAACAATAAAAGGGGGGTGGATTAAAAAAAATCATTAAGTAGATCCTCAACCCGACGGACAGACGGCGGCAAGTGTGCAAAAAGAAGACAGGAAAATAAAATTAAAATCACAGTGCAATTATATCATCGCGTACCTGAATCAAGAAAGTTGACAGCACGATAAGGTGATAAATCCTTTTAAAATCCAGCATGCCGTTTTTTTTCTGCTTGCAAGCTTTTATAATAAATCTTCCAAAGACTAAGAGTCGTTGACGGTCCCGACAGGAGCAAGACTCACATTGAGTTTTCTTTTAAAAAGCAATTCTTCTTCATTAAAAAAACAATGCAACGAATGCAACACTGGGATTGTTGAGGGTTTTTTACCCCTCCCACCCCCCCTATCCACCTATAAATATATCTAAATATATATTTAAAAGACTGTGTCTCTGGACTGGCTCGGTTGGAGTGCCGGCTCTGTACTGGAAGGGGTGGGATCTGGGCTCGGCTCTCTATGCTGGTGTGAACGTATGGGGAGGGTACAAATACCAGCCCGCCTCGGGATAGGAGGATGGGGTAGACAGCGGACCAGCGCCGCTCGGCGCCGGTGTGTGTGTGGGGACGGGGGCAGAATTGTAGCACAAGGTCCCACAGACTGTGTCCCCCCCAACCACCCCGTACCAGCCCGGCAGGGTTTAAACGCGGAGCTGAAAGGAGCTGGCAAGGAGATGGGGAGGGGTTTACATTGACACGGGTGCACGATGGGGAGGGGTTTACATGGACCTGAGTGTGTGAGATGGGGAGGGGTTGGCACAGAATTGGAAGTAAGATGGGGAGGAATTTGTAAAGACCTGGGGGTTAGATGGGGAGGGTTAAGGACCTGGGTGTGCGATTGGGAGAAGTTGGCAAGGACCTTGGGTGTGAATTGGGAAGGGGAGGGACGTGGATGAGATGGAGTTTGCAAGAACTTGGATGAAATGAGGAGGGGTCGGTAAGGACGGGTGAGATGAGGAGGGGAGGGATGTGGGCGAGATGGAGAGGAGCTTGCAAGGTGCTGGGCGATTTAGGAAGGGGAGTGCAAGAGTGCGATGGAGAGGAGAGGGGACCTAGATGAGATGGGGTGGGGTTTGCAAGGACCTGGGTGTGAGATGGGGAGAGGGGGTGTTGGCAAGGACTTGGGTGAGACGGGGAGGGGAGGCAAGGGTATGGGTGAGTTTGGGTAGGGCGGGCAAGGGTTTGGGAGTGATGTAGAGGGGCGTGCAAGGGTTTGGGTGGGGCGGGCAAGTACTTAGGTGAAATGCGAAGGGGAGAGACTAGTGAGATGAGGAGGGGTTGGCAAGAACCCGCGTAATTTGGGGGGGGGGTAGGCAAATGGGCGATGGAGAGGTAGGGACCTGGGTGGGATGAGGAATAGTTGGCAAGGATCTGGGTGAGATGGGGAGGGGGTTCCAGGGAACTGGGTGAAATGGATAGGGGAGGAGATGGCAAGAGTGAGATGGAGGCTAGGGACGAGGGTGAAATGAGGAGTGGTTGGCAAGGACCCGGGTAATTTAAAGAGGGGGGGGCAATGATGCGATGAAGAGGAGACGGTAGGGAACTAGGTTAGATGGGGAGAGATCTAGATGAGATGGGGAGGGGTTTGCAAAAGCCTGGATGAAATGGGAGGGCAGGCGTGTGACGGGGAGGAGGATAGGGTCGAGGGTGAGATGAAGAGGGGTTGGCAAGATGCTGGATGAAATGAGGAGGGGGTTTGCAAGGATCTGGTTAATTTTGGGAGGGGGAGGCAAGAGTGCGATGGGGAGAAAATCGTAGTGTCCTGGGTGCAGCGAGGAGTGGTTGGCAAGGACCTCGGTAATTGAGGGAGGGGGCAAAGGTGCGATGGAGAGTAGGGGGTATGGAGGTGGGTGAGATAGGGATGGGGGTTGCAGGGGCCTGTGTGATTTGGGGAGGGAGGGACAGATGCAAGAGTGCGATGAAGAGGAGAGGAGATGCTGAAGACCTGGGATGGGATGAGGAGTGGTTGGCGCGGCTCGGCTCGGGGTCTTGGTCCAGGGACATGCAACTCTGATTTGAAGGGGGGGGGGGCAGCTCGGCTCGGCACGGACGGTGGGTAGGGTGAAGTTCGCTCGCTCGCTCCCGCCCGACGCGGGCACGCGCGACGCACAAGGCGGGAACGCCTGGGCGCGTGCGGACGGGGGGCGTTCTTGCACGGGAGCGCGCCGGGTGTGAGGCGATGAGGGGAGGAGAGAACGTGGCGCCGGCGGTGTGAGGGGGAGGGGGAGGGGCGGGAGGTTCGGGCGGCTCCGCCCGCCTCGCGCGCGCTCCCTTCCCGCGCTCCCCCTGGAGGGGAGGGGCATTGTGACACACAAGCCCCGCCCACCAACCGAGCAGACCAACCGGACGCAGGCCCGGCCCCCCAGCCAATCGCAATAGCCCGCCTCCCCCAATCCGCGGCGGCCAATCAGCATCGTTGATCCAGCGTACCAATCGCAACGCCCGCCTGCGCTCCTCGCTAACCAATCAGTAGCGGGCTCGAAGCCCCCCCCCCTCGACCAATCGCAACGCCCGGCGGGCCGCACCCCGCCAACCAATCGCAATGCTCCCCTTCTCATTAAGTTGACCAATCAGCGGCAGAGTGATCGCCCAACCAATCACAGAGCTTGGCACTGACCAATCAGCAACGCGCCCATTCACCGCCAATCAGAGCCCGCTCCGGCATGCGCGCCCCTGGATCGTTCTCCTTTTGCAGTTTGCCCTCTGCAGCAGTGCTGATGGGCAACACTGCAGCTGCCCTGATGCACAGTTTGCCCTTTGCAGCAGAGCTATTGGGCAACATTGCAGCTGCCCTGATGCAGTTTGCCCTCTACAGCAGAGTTGCTGCAACACTGTGTGTGTGTGACGCCTTCCCTCCCCAGAGCTGGTGGGAGGTTTGCGTGCAATGTTTGCACTGACTGGGTGTTGGTGTGAGCATGAAGTAATTGGTAATGGTCAATGCTCCACAAAGGCAGGAAATGGGCAAGGGCTGGACGCTGGGCTTCAAACAGCACACAGCCTCGCCCCCACAATGCTTGCCATTAACATGTTCCTGGTATTGATAACTGCAGGGCAGGCACTTCCCTGAAAATTTACTATTCTGCAATCTTTCCTTAGATTATTCACAGCGAGTCTCAGCCCAAGTGCACTGGAGAAGGGAATGTCACAAAATTGACTCTGGCACTGGGCAGAATATTCCGCAATGCTCCTCGGGGGAGAAAATTCATGTGATAGGAGCAGAATTAGGCCATTTGGCCCATCGAGTCTACTCCACCATTTAATCGTGGCTGATTGATCTCTCCCTCCTAACCCCATTCTCCTGCCTTCTCCACATGACCCCTGACACCCGGACTAATCAAGAATCTAACTATCTCTGCTTTAAAAATATCCATTGACTCTACAGCCTTCTGTGGCAAATAATTCAACAGATTCGCCACCCTCTGACTAAATTAATTCCTCCTCATCTCCTTCATAAAGGAACATCCTTTTATTCTGAGGCTATGACCTCTAGTCCTAGATTCCCACTAATGGAGACATCCTCTCCACATCCATTCTTACCAAGCCTTTCACTATTCAGTATGTTTCAATGAGGTACAGTGCCGTCAAACGCTCATCATATGTTAATCCACTCATTTTTGGGATCATTCTTGTAACCTTCCTCTGGACCCTCTCCAGAGCCAGCACATCCTCAGATATGGTGCCCAAAGTACTGGGGAGTGTATACATTTGGTCAGCTAACATCCGTGGAAAGAGAAAAAGTGCCAGGAGAATATACAAATGTACAGAAAACAAACTACTAATTTGTTTGTCATCACGATTGTAATCATGTATAGTCTTTTTGCTGATCGACACAAAATGTTGGAGTAACTCAGCGGGACAGGCAGCATCTCCGGAGAGAAGGAATGGGTGACGTTTCGGATCAAGACCCTTCTTCAAACTAGCAGAGTCTGAAGAAGGTTCTCGATCTGAAATGCCTTTCATCCATGTCCTCCAGTGATGCTGCCTGACCCGCTGAGTTACTCTATCACTTTGTGTCTCTTCTTGGTCAATCAGCATCTGCAGTTCATTGCTTCTACATTTTGACCTGATTAAGACAAAACCCCTTCACAGGCCCCTTCCCAGGTAACAAACAGCTTCCATTTTACAGACATCCATAAATTGATTTTGTCCATGTCGGAAAATACACAGAAATCACTCAATTAAAAATAACGTGCAGGGGCCACACAATGTTGCAGCAATTGGGGGAAACAGTGTAGACCTTTAATGTATGTGTGCTGTGGGCAGTTCTGGTAGCCCCACTGAAAAAGTGTTTCCTCATCTCCATTCTAAATGGCTTACCCCTTATTCTTAAACTGTGGCCCCACGTTCTGGACTCCCCCAACATCAGGAACATGTTTCCTGCCTCTAGTGTGTCCAAACCCTTAATAATCTTATATGTTTCAATAAGATCCCCTCTCCTCCTTCTAAACTCCAGAGTATTCAAGCCCAGCCTCTCCATTCTCTCAGCATATGACAGTCCCGCCATCTCGGGAATTAACCTTGTAAACCTACGCTGCACTCCCTCAATACCAAGAATGTCCTTCCTCAAATTAGGGGACCAAAATTGCACACAATACTCCAGGTGTGGTCTCACTAGGGCCCTGTACAACAGCAGAAGGACCTCTTTGCTCCAATACTCAACTCCTCGTGTTATGAAGGCCAACATGCCATTCGCTTTCTTCTCTACCTGCTGTACCTGCATGCTTACTTTCATTGACTGATGAACAAGGACCCCCAGATCCCGTGTTATTCCCCTTTTCCCAACTTGACACGGATCGTCGGCAGAACTACGATGAACCGGACTCTATTCAAGTGTTTCATTCATATGTACCAACAGCAGAACAATGACATTGTTACTTGCAGCAGCATAACAGACCTGTAAACACAGTATTCAGAAATAACATAATAAACAAATCAATTAATTAAGTTAAAACCCCAATATTCGTGAAAGAAGGCCAGTCTTTAATGCCACCAAGTCAGTTCATAGTTTAGTTAGTCATAGAGCTGTTCAGCACGGAAACAGGCCCTTCGGCCCACCTTGTCCATACAGACCACATTGGCATATAGCCTCATCCTGTTTGCCTGCATTTAGCACATATCCCTCTTAAATGGTTCTGATTTTGTTATGACCGGTTTCTTTTGCTTGTAACACAACTTTTCCCTTGCAACAAATGATCGGAAGGTGGTCAAGGCAGTTGTGCAACGGACAGCAAGATGTGATGTAAACTAACAGAGTCATGGAGTCAATGACTTGGTGTCGTTTATTATCGTCACGTGTACCGAGGTGCATTGAAAAGCTGAAAGACTATACATGATTACAGTCAAGCCATCCATAGTGTACAGATACAGGATGAAAGGAGCATTGTTAGAGTAGGAAATGCTGCTGTTGAAATAAGGATTTAAAACAGTGGAGCGATTGTAATGAATGATAGTAGATAGAGTCATAAAGTGATACAGTGTGGAAACAGGCCCTTCAGCCCAACTCGCCCACATCGGCCAGCAATGTCCCAGCTACCCTAGTCCCACATGCCTGCGCTTGGTCCATAACCCTCCAAACCTGTCCATCTGCTTCTTAAACATTGGGATAGTCCCAGCCTCAACTACCTCCTCCGGCAGCTTGTTCCATACACCCACCACCCTCTGTGTGAAAAAGTTACCTCTCGGATTCCTATTAAATCTTTTCCCCTTCACCTTGAACCTATGTGCTTGGGTCCTCGATTCCCCTACTCTGGGCAAGGGACTGTGCATCTACCCGATCTATTCCTCTCATGATTTTGTATTACTTCTGACCAGCAGGCAGAGTCTCGCCTGGCCTCAGCGCCATCTTGAATGGTGTGTTGTATTGCGCAGTATTCATGAGCTTGATAGTTGTTGGGAAGAAGCTGTTTTTGACCCTGGTGGTCACTGTTTCCCGACTCCTGCAGCTCTGATTCCGTTCCGTAAATTGGCCGTGTTCTGCGCAGCCTCCTGTCAGCCAGAGAACGCTGTCCTTTGTCAGTGCCATATGGAGCCCTGTCATTGTGTATGCAGGTCTACTGAATATCAGCGCGGACAGAGGCCGCCTGAATTATTTATCCTTGCACATGTTTCTATTGCACACAACATAAATGTGAGGATCCTGATCTCCCGCATCTGTTATCAAACTGAACCTCTGGCCTCTCACACTCACCTTCTTTCGTGGTTGCCAAAGTTTATTTTCCGCACTGTGTACAAAGGATGGGAGGCTGTGACCATAATACACTGTGCTCCCTCAATACGTGTCGTAATGAGAGCATAAGTCACTGGAGCAGAATTAGGCCATTTGGCCCATCGAGTCTACTCCATCATTCAATCGTGGCTAATCTATCTCTCCCTCCTAACCCCATTCTCTTGCCTTCTCCACGTAACCCAACACCCGTACTAACCAAGAATCTATCTCTCTCTGCCTTAAAAATATCCATTGACTTGGCCGCTACAGCCTTCTGTGGCAAATAATTCAACAGATTCACCACCCTATGACTAAATTAATTCCTCCTCATCTCCTTCATAAAGGAATATCTTTTCATTCTGAGGCTATGACCTTTAGTCCTAGATTCCCACCAGCGGAGACATCCTCTCCACATCCAATCTATCCAAGCCTTTCACTATTCAGTGCGTTTCAATGAGGTGCCCCCTCATTCTTCTAAACTCCAGTGAGTACAGGCCCAATGCCGTCAAACACTCATCATCTCTGCCATTCGATTATGGTTGATCTAGGGGATTTGGGCCAAATGCAGGAAAGGGCGTTGAAGGTCACGGAACAAAGGCAAAATAATGGGGCTGAGAGGGAAAAATAGATCACTCATGACATAATGGCAAAGCAGATTCGATGGGCCGAATGGCCTAATTATGCTTCTCTGTCTCATGGTCTTATGGAAACCGTGCACACGGAGAAAAGACATGTCACAGGGAAAACAACGTAAATGGGACGAGCTTAGATGGGGCATCTTGCTCGGCAAGGACAATCATAGACAAGTCCCACCCCTTGGGTAACAGTGACCATAATATGTTGCAATTCTGCATTAGGATGGAGAGTGACACAGGGAATAGTGTCCTGAACTTAAAGAAAGGAGACTTTGAAGGTATGAGACGGGAATTGGCTGGGATAGACTAGCAAATTATACTTAAAGGGTTGACGGTGGAGATACAATGGCAAAAATTTAAAGACCGCATGGATGAACTCCAGAAATTGTTCATCCCTGTCTGGCAAAAAAATAAAACGGGGAGGGCGGCTCAACCGTGGCTGACGAGGGAAATGAAGGATAATGTTAAATCCAAGGGAAGGGTATATAAATTGGCTGGAAGAAGCAGCAAACCGGAGGACTGTGTGAAACTTAGAAGTCAACAGAGGAGGACAAAGGGGTTAATTAACAAGGGGGGGGGGAAGAGCATGAAAGAAAGCTTGCGGTGAATCTGAAAATTGACTGTAAAAGCTTCTTCAGATATGTAAAAAGGAAAAGATTAGTGAAGATGCAGGTCCCTTACAGTCAGAGGCAAGTGAATTTATAATGGGAAACAAGGAAATGGCAGAACAGTTAAATGAGTACTTTGATTCTGTCTTCACTAAGGAAGACACAAACAATCTCCCGGAAATACCAGGGGACCGAGGATCTAGTGAGAGGGAGGAACAGAAGGGAATCCACATTAGTCAGGAAATGGTGTTAGATAAACTGTTGGGACTGAAGGCAGATAAATCCCCAGGGCCTGATGGTCTGCATCCCAGAGTACTCAAGGAGGTGGCTCTAGAAATTGTGGATGCATTGGTGATCATTTTCCAGTGTTCTCTCGACTCTGGATCAGTTCCTGTGGACTGGAGGGTAGCCAATGTAACTACACTTTTTAAGAAAGGAGGGCGAGAGAAAACAGGGATTTCTAGACCAGTTAGCCTTACATCGGTAGTGGGGATGCTGCTGGAGTTGATTATTAAAGATGTTATAGCAGAGCATTTGGAAAGCAGTGACAGGATGGGTCAAAGTCAGCATGGATTTATGAAGGGGAAATCATGCTTGACTAATCTTCTGGAATTTTTTGAGGATGTAACAAGTAGATTGGATAAGGGAGAGCCAGTGGATGTGGTGTATCTGGACTTTCAAAAAGCCTTTGACAAGGTTCTACACAGGAGATTAATGTGCAAAATTAGAGCACGTGGTATTGGGGGTAGGGTACTGACATGGATAGAGAACTGTTTGGCAGACAGGAAGCAAAGAGTAGGAATTAACGGGTCTTTTTCAGAATGGCAGGCAATGACTAGTGGGGTGTCGCAAGGCTCCTTGCTGGGACCCCAGTTATTTACAATATATATTAACGATTTAGACAAGGGAATTAAATGTAACATCTCCAAGTTTGCGGATTACATAAACCTGGATGGCAGTGTGAGCTGCGATGAGGATGCTATGAGACTGCAGGGTGACTTGGATAGGTTGGGTGAGTGGGCAGATGCATGGCAGATGCAGTATAATGTGGATAAACATGAGGTTATCCACTTTGGTGGCAAGAACAGGAAGGCAGATTATTATCTGAATGGTGTCAGATTAGAAAAAGGGGAGGTGGGTGTGCTTGTATATCAGTCACTGAAAGTAAACTGATGTACTGTCCCCTGTAAAGACTCCATCCCCTACTCCCAATTCCTCCGCCTACGCCGCATCTGTTCCCAGGATGAGACGTTCCACACCAGGGCATCGGAAATGTCCTTGCTCTTCAGGGAACGGGGATTCCCCTCCTCCACCATAGATGAGGCTCGCACCAGGGTCCCTTCCATACCCCGCAACACTGCTCTCTCTCCCCATCCCCGCACTCGCAACAAGGGCAGTCCCCCTAGTCCTCACCTTTCACCCCACCAGCCGGCAAATACAACAAATAATCCTCCGCCATTTCCGCCACTTCCAACGTGACCCCACCACTCGCCACATCTTCCCATCTCCCCCCATGTCTGCCTTCCGCAAAGACCGCTCCCTCCACAACTCCCTTGTCAATTCTTCCCTTCCCTTCCTTACCACCCCCTCCCCGGGCACTTTCCGTTGCAACCGCAAGAAATGCAACGCCTGTCCCTTCACCTCCCCCCTCGACTCCATTCAAGAACCCAAGCAGTCGTTCCAGGTTCGACAAAGGTTCACCTGTATCTCCTCCAATCTCATCTACTGCATCCGCTGCTCTAGATGTCAGCTGATTTACATCGGTGAGACTAAGCGGAGGTTGGGCGATCGTTTTGCCAAACACCTCCGCTCAGTCCCCAATAACCTACCTGAACTCCCGGTGGCTCAGCACTTCAACTCCCCCTCCCATTCCCAATCCGACCTCTCTGTCCTGGGTCTCCTCCATTGCCAGAGTGATCAGAGAGAAATTGGAGGAACAGCACCTCATATTCCGCCTGGGTTGCTTGCGTCCGGAGGCATGAACATTGAATTCTCCCAATTTTGCTAGCCCTTGCTGTCTCCTCCCCTTCCTTAACCCTCGAGCTGTCTCCTCCCATCCCCCCGCCCTCGGGCTCCTCCTCCCTTTTTCCTTCCTTCTCCTCCCCACCCCCCATCAGTCTAAAGAAGGGTTTCGGCCCGAAACGTCACCTATTTCCTTCGCTCCATAGATGCTGCTGCACCCGCTGAGTTTCTCCAGCTTTTTTGTGTACCTACTGAAAGTAAACATGCAGGTACAGCATGCAGTGAAGAAAGCTAATGGCATGTTGGCCTTCATTGAGAGAGGATTTAAGTTTAGGAGCAAGGAGGTCCAACTGCAGTTGTACAGGGCCCTGGTAAGTCCACACCTGGAGTATTGTGTGCTATTTTGGTCTCCTAATTTGAGGAAGGACATTCTTGCTATTGCGGGAGTGCAGCGTAGGTTCACCAGGTTAATTCCCAGGATGGCGGGACTGACATATGATGAAAGAATGGGTCGACTGGGCTTATATTCACTGAAATTTAGATGGATGAGAAGGGATCTTATAGAAACATATAACATTTTTAAAGGATTGGACAGGCTAGATGCAGGAAAATGTTCCCGATGTTGGGGGAGTCCAGAACCAGGGGTCATAGTTTAAGAATAAGGGGTAGGCCAGTTAGGACTGAGATGAGGAAAACTTTCTTCACACAGAGAGTTGTGAATCTGTGGAATTCTCTGCCACAAAGGCAGTGGAGGCCAATTCACTGGATGTTTTCAAGAGAGAGAGATAGATTTAGCTCAGATTTAGCTCTTAGGGCTAATGGAATCAAGGGATATGGGGAAAAAGCAGGAACGGGGAACTGATTTTGGATGATCAGCCATGACCATATTAAATGGTGATGATGGCTCAAAGGGCCGAATGGCCTACCCTTGCACCTATTTTTCTACGTTCTATGTTTCTAAAATATCTACTGACTTGGCCTCCACAGCCTTCTGTGGCCATGAATTCCACAGATTCACCACCCTCTGATTAAAGACTTTGTGACTCCACCACTGAAGGTTGGAGGAGATGGAGGAAAACAACAAGCGGAGGAGAGGTGAGGCGATGAGAATTAACGTGTTCATTCACTCATTAATCAGAGCAAACACCTCCAACCAAGCAAGAAGATTGAAGCCGGGAGATTAAAGTTGCTGAGACAATCTTACCCAAGAAAAATGCTAACCAAGTGATACCTCGAGAGACCTCAATACCTTCTTGGGTATTGTCCCCTGACATTTAACACCACGATTAATTATACTTCCATCTGCAAGAACCTTGACTCCACCAACCTTGCATTGGTGGTTGCCAAGGGAACTCCAAGGGATTTATTGCAAAGCCGAGGGGTTGTTGCCATAGAGACAAGCACAACCAATTTGTTGTCATCTGTTCCATGTTGTCATCAAAAGCCCACCCCACGCTCACCAGCCCACCCCACCCCACAGCCCCCCACCCCACCCCAGCCCAACCCTTCCCTCCCCACCCCACCCACATGATAAACGGAATGTGATGAATAACGTTTTAGTGCAAGTAAGAAATGTTGGTGTCAGAGTAGAGATTTAAAAGAGTGGAAGGATTGTAATGGGTGAATGCATGATAATCCAACCATCAAGATTGCATGACAATCAATACAAGATGAGTGACAATAAAACCTCAATTAATCATTGATTTATTGCAGATCCACTTCTGTGACGGGCGCACAAACAGTCGCCTGTGTTGGGCGCCATCTTGAAAGAGAGCCCTCCCTGTCTCCAAAACTGGGATATAATATTCTCATCACGATCCTGTCTCGTTTCACCTCTTTTACCCCTTAGACAGTGTGGTGAAGAATGCTTTTGGCACCTTGGTCTTCATCAGTCAGGGAACAGTGCAGAAGACGCAAGGAACTGCAGATGCTGAAATCCTGAAGAAAGCAGAAAGTGCTGGATTGAACTCAGCAGGTCAGGCAGCATTTGTGGAGTGAATGGACAGGTGACATTTCGGGTCACCTAGTCGACACTTAGCCACGCCCATGTACAGGAGGTCAATGAAACAGGCCCTTCGGCCCAACTTGCCCATGCTGACCAAAATGCCCCATCTACACTAGTCACATCTGCCTGAGTTTGGCCCATATCCCTCTAAACCTGTCCTAGCCACGTACCTGTCCAAATGTTTGTAAAGCATTGCGATAGTACCTGCCTCAACTCCCTTCTCCGGCAGCTCGTTCCATACACCCACCACCCTTGGTGTTAAAAAACATTACTCTTCAGGTCCCTATTAAATCTTTCCCAACTCACCTTAAACCTATGCCCTCTGGTTCTCGGTGCAAAAGACTCTGTGCATCTACCCGATCTATTCCTCTCACGATTTTGTACACTTCTATAAGATCACCCCTCATCCTCCTGCGCTCCTAGCCTGCCCAACCTGTCCCTGTAGCTCAGGCCCTCGAGTCCTGGCAACATCCTCGTGAATGCAGTAGATGAGGTTGGAGGAGGTGCACATGAACCTCTGTCTCACCTGAGAGGAACGCTGGGGTCCTTGGATGGAAGATGGATCAGGGGTTTATGTAGAATAACAGATGCAAGTTGCGAATTACAGGTTGGGATGTAATCAAGGGTTTGGGAGGCTCTATGTTCGTGATACACACGCGGTGAAGCCTCGGGCTGGAAGCTAATGACACGGAGAATAACGGAGAGAAGAGATGATGTCAGCTCTGCAGCTTTGAAGCAAGGAAGTGTTTTCCCCCGAAAAATGTAAACAAGCATTTTAAAGTCTATCTGTATCAAAGCATAATTAGCGAGGGGTGTGGATCGGAAATGCTCTGGCTGTTTGGGATTGTTGACGGAATTACCTGGCAATCATTTAAGTGAACTAATCTCCGCTGGCAACTGATGTGGTTCCCAGCCCCGCTGGGGACATGTAATCAGCATGAGGGTGCGGGTTTGAGGCGAGGGGAGGGGGGCGGGGGTGAGCGAGGTCTGGGGGTGAAATACGCAGAGAGTGCTCGGTGTACTGGCATCCACTTCCAGAGGAGGTGGTGGAATCCGATACAATTGCCACAGAGAACATAGAACAGTAGACAATAGACAATAGGTGTAGGAGGAGGCCATTCGGCCCTTCGAGCCAGCACCGCCATTCAATGTGATCATGGCTGATCATTCCAATCAGTACCCCGTCACTGCCTTCTCCCCATATCCCCTGACTCTGCTATTTTTAAGAGCCCTATCTTGCTCTCTCTTGAAAGCATCCAGAGAACCGGTCTCCACCGCCCTCTGAGGCAGATAATTCCACAGACTCACCACTCTCTGTGAGAAAAAGTGTTTCCTCGTCTCTGTTCCAAATGGCTTACTCCTTAATCTTAAACTGTGGCCCCTGGTTCTGGACTCCCCCAACATCGGGAACATGTTTCCTGCCTCTAGCGTGTTCAAACCCTGAACAATCTTGTACACGGTACACGGTGGTACAGCGGTAGAGTTGCTGCCTCGCAGCGCCAGAGACCCGGGTTTGATCCTGACTACGGGTGCTGTCTGTACGGAGTTTACACGTTCTCCCCGTGACCTGCGTGGGTTTTCTCCGGGTGCTCCGGTTTCCTCCCACACTCTTAAGACGTGCAGGTTTGTAGGTTAATTGGCTTTGGTCAAATTGTAAATTATCCCTACGCTGTAGAATAGCATTGTTGTACGGGGATCGCTGGGCGGAGTGGACTTGGTGGGGCCGAAGGGCCTATTTCCACGCTGTATCTCTAAACAACAGCTCAGGAACAGGCCCTACCGCCCACAATGTCCGTGCCGAACATGATGCCAAATTAAACAAATCTCCTCTGCCTGCACGTGATCCATATACCTCCGTTCCCTGCATAGCCACAAGCTTCAATGCCACTACAATATCCGCCAAGTAAGATTTTCCTCCTTGTTGGTACAGATGACAATAAAATTGTCTTGACTCGCCAGTCTGAAAAACAGTCCCGACCCAAAACGTCACCTATTCCTTCTCTCCAGAAATGCTGTGCGACCCGCTGAGTTTCTCCAGCATTTTGCGTCCATCTTCCATGTAAACCAGCATCTGCAGTTCCTTCCGAAACTCTTGACTCACCGGCCCTGGCAGCGGTTTCCAGGCACAGGGTATAAGGTACGTAGGTTTGCGTACAAACCTGTGTACGCCATGTATAAGAGGCATTGAGACGAACACTTCAATAGGCAAGGCATGAAAGGCCAACAGACATACTGCGGGCACAGGAGATTGGTGCGGATGGACAAAAAGGTTGGCATTGATATTGTGGGCTGATGGGCCTGTTCTTGTTTACTATTCTGTGATCTATGTTATTCAGGATTCTCTGCATTCACTCCAGTTTGTGTAGGAACCCTGCACTTCTCCTTCCCCTCCCCACACCCACACATCCCACACCCTTACATCCACCACCCCACAGCTCCCAAACATTGATCCCACCTCCAAATTGATTCCCAAATCTGCCCACCTCCCAACTGATCTCCCAACCTTCTCCTCACCTCCTACCCGACCTCCTTCATCTCCTCACCTCCCACCCATTCTCCAACAATCCCTCCCCTCCGACCCACCCGACCTCTCAACCAAAAGCCTCCCCGACATCACCAGTGGAATCAGTTAGCCACCGATGGCTGAGAGCTTGACCGAGGTCCCGAGAGAAGGGATCGTCTCCGACACTGGGCAGCATAGTCTTCAGCGGGTCCATTGCAAATGAGCGATGGCTCCCACAGATTGTCGCCGGAAACTCGAGTCCTTTTCACCGCCATTTAATGTGATCATGGCTGAGATTCGGATCGAGACCCGAACGTCACCTATTCCTTCGCTCCATAGATGTTGCCTCACCCGCTGGGTTTCTCCAGCATTTTTGTCTACCTTCGATTATATCCATGTTCTCCAGAGTTGCCGCCTGACTTGCTGAGTTATTCCAGCACAGTGTCTTTATTTGTCTTTTCAATGTTGTTATTGTGCCTGTTTCAACTACCTGCGGGAACCTAATGGGAAAACCTTGACACACAGAGGGTGGTGGGTGCATGGAACGAGCTGCCAGAGGAGGTAGTTGAGGCAGGGACTATAACAGCAATTCAGACATTTGGACAGGTACGTGGATAGGACAGGTTATGAAGGATATGGGCCAAACGTGGGCAGGCGGGTCTAGTGTAGATGGGGCATGTTGGTCGGCAGGGACAAGTTGGGCTGAAGGGCCTGTTTCCATGTTGTATGACTCTGTGACTATGTACCACAGGTCCAGAACAGGACAGAACACAAGAGTTGCTGGACCACAGAATGCCAGACGAGAGTTTCAATCTGTCAGAATAACTTCAGTCAAAGAGTTTAATTATTTACATAAATCCAAACCTATTTATTTAGGCCCCTATCGGTCGTGGCTGACCATGGGTGTCTCCAGGGTTGGAGGACGCCTGTGCGTAACTTTGTTTAACGTGGGGAGACTGGTGCACAGACAGCCACGCCACAGTCCTTGACAGATCTGGGTCAGGATCCAGTGGCATGGAGTCCAAGACGACCGGAGACCCTTTTCTGCCGCAGCCTTCATCCGCCTTCCCAGCCGTTGTGACGCTCCACTAAGGTCAGCCATCGTCCTCCGCCTGTTCCACCGTTGAGGTCTTGGTTGGATTGCTCTTTGTCAGAGACCTCCCCCTCGACCTTACCGCCATGGGTGGCCCTACCAGGAGCATCGCTCCAGACGGCATCGCTCTCAGGATCTCAGGACCACACAAGCTTCTCCACCACGACAAGGTGACAATCCCACGGAGAAGAAATACAAACCACCACCAGGAGTTTGTAGCTGCTCCGAGTTCCAATGGAAATTTATGATTTTAAAATATACTAATTCCTCTCACACATTGTCCCAGAGTTAAAAAAATACCCTTGACATGTAGCTGGCTACATTCTTAAAGGTATATCTGTGGACATCTTGGAGGGATGTAGACACAAAGAACTGCAGATGCTGGTTTACAAAAAAAAACACCAAGTGCTGGAGTAACTCAGCGGGTTGGGCAGCATCTCTGGAGATGGCACTTGGACAGGGACGTGGATGGGATGGGTTTAGAGGAATATGAGCTAAAGGCGGGCGGGTGGGCAGGTGGGACTGGTGTAGACGGGACAGGTTGGTGGGAGTGGGCTATAGGGCCTGTTTGAGTGCTGAACGACTGCGGCTCTGCGACACTCTGTCAGGGCGGAGGGAATGTGGCTGGGGAATAGTCGGAGCTGGAAGTGGTTTGGCTGATTGGACTGTATTGTCATTTATGTGACCACAATGAGTTGGTGAAGGAGCTTGTACTCCGGCTGTTGATGGTATCGTGGTCTGAGCACACTGTGGGCGGAGACACAGAGACCGTATGTATACCCAGGCATTTACAGCCCAGCCTCCCCCAACCCACCCCCCCCCCCCCCCCCCCCACCCCCTCTACCGATAAATAACATCCCCACCCCCCCTTCACCGATAAATAACCCCACCCCAACCACCCCCCACCGAGGGGGCCGCACACCCCGGACCAGCTCCACACGTCCTGCAGGGCAGTCACAGCCTGGGGTTAGACTGTGGGGAGGGGGGGAGAGGGTGAGGGGGAGTGGGGATGGATTGAGGGGGGGAGGATGAGGGGGAGTGGCATTAGATGGGATGGGAGGGGGGGAGGGTGAGGGGGGGAGTGGGGTTTAGACGGGGGGGGGGGAGAGAGGGTGAGGGGGAGTGGGGTTAGATTGGGGTGGGGGGAGGGCGAGGGGGGAGTGGGGTTAGACTGTGTGTAGGGGAGAGGGTGAGGGGTAGTGGGGAGAGAGGGTGGAGGGGGAGGTGGTTGGAGGGGGTGACTGAGGGAGGCGGAGTGGGGGATTGGCATTAGACTGGGGGGGAGAGAGTGAGGGGGAATGGGGTTAAACACGGGTAGAGGGGGAGAGGGTGAGGCGTAGTGGGGTTGGACTGAGGGGGAGAGGGTGAGGAGGAGTGGGTGGGGTTAGACTGAGTGTGTTATAGGGTGTGGGGAGTGAAGGGTGTGGGGTTAGACTGAGGGGCCAAGGGATTATAGGATGTGGGGAGTGAGGGCGAGTGGGATTAGTCAGGGGGGTATAAAGGGCATGGGTTCGGGGGGGTTTATAGGGTTCATGAGGCAGTAGGGGTGTTTAAGGCTTTTCTACGTACTCTTGTGAGTGATGGGTACAGACACAGTGGGTGCAGACGGGTACATGCGCTCACTGGGGGGTACAGGCATACATGGACGTGTACAGGGGCATACATTGACAGGTACAAGCATACACTGACGTGTACAGACACACACACTGACGTGTACAGGGACACACACTGACGTGTACAGACACACACACTGACATGTACAGGGACACACACTGACATGTACAGGGACACACACTGACATGTACAGGGACACACACTGACATGTACAGGGACATACACTGACATGTACAGGGACATACACTGACGTGTACAGGGACATACACTGAGAGATACAAACACACACTGAGGGGTACAGGCATATACTGACGTGTACAAGGCCATATACTGACGGATACAGGCGCTGGGACACAACTGCTAACTCCTGGCTTGCCGACTGTTATTGTGGCAGAGTGTTTACCTTGGCAGAGTGAACAATCTCCCGCCACATCTGACTCCTTCCCCCGACCAACACGAAGATTGATCTATTTATCCTCTACACACGTAGACAAATGTTTATGCATTGTTCTGAAAGATTCTGACAAAGCAAGTGGTCGCCGTGCAAGACTGAGTTGTGGTGCTGGAGTTACAGTCGCGCGGCACAGAAACAGGCCCTTCGGCCCACAGAGTCCGTGCCGACCTGCGATCATCCCGCACTATCCTACACACACTAGGGACAATTTACAATTTATTGAAGCCAATCAACCAGCACGTGTTTCGTGTATGGGAGGAAACCGGAGCACCCGGAGAAAACCCACGCCGTCACAGGGAGAACGTACAAACTCTGTACAGACACCACCTGTAGTCTGGAGTTTAGAAGGATGAGAGGAGATCTTATTGAAACATAAAAGATTATTAAGTGTTTGGACACGCTAGAGGCAGGAAACATGTTCCCGATGTTGGGGGAGTCCAGAACCAGGGGGCCACAGTTTAAGAATAAGGGGTAAGCCAATTAAAACGGAGATGAGGAAACACTTTTTCTCACAGAGAGAGTGGTGAGTCCGTGGAAATCTCTGCCTCAGAGGGCGGTGGAGGCAGGTTCTCTGGACATTCTCAAGAGAGAGCTAGATAGGGATCTTAAAGATAGCGGAGTCAGGGGATACGGGGAGAAGGCAGGAACGGGGTACTGATTGGGGATGATCAGCAATGATCACATTGAATGGCGGTGCTGGCTGGAAGGGTCGAATGGCCTACTCCTGCACCTATTGTCTATTGTTCTCCTCATGTTGCCGGCACGACACAGTAGCTGCACCCGCCTCTGCTGAACGTGCCTGAGTAACAGCAGCTTCACACACAGGGGCGGCGTGTGTGTAGTAGCGGCAGTATTTGCATACAGTTGGCGAGCAGAGATTGCAGCGGCAGTAAACCTTGGCCTCAACCTGCAATCTGCAGATGTTATCACTGTCCCGCAATACTTTCACACCTGCTGCTCTCTGCAGATCGGCCAGCCCCGCAGTCAGGCTCATTCCCTGACCTCGGCTGCTCCCCACCCCCGCCCCCACCCCTCACACAGCTGGTGGTCCCCACTACAGGGAGGGCCACAGCTATCACAAAGATCACTACTCCCTCCCCCTCCTTGTCAAAGCAGTCAGTTCTAATCCAGGAGCTCAGAACAATACGATCAGACAAAACACACACTGGAGTCATCTTATAGACAATAGGTGCAGGAGGAGGCCATTCGACCCTTCGAGCCAGCACCACCATTCAATGTGATCATGGCTGATCATCCCCAATCAGTACCCCGTTCCTGCCTTCTCCCCATATCCCCTGACTCCGCTATCTTTAAGAGCCCTATCTAGCTCTCTCTTGCAAGTCTCCAGAGAACCTGCCTCCACCTGAGGCAGAGAATTCCACAGACTCGCAACTCTCTGTGTGAAAAAGTGTTTCCTCATCTCCGTTCTAAATGGCTTACCCCTTATTCTTAAACTGTGGCCCCTGGTTCTGGACTCCTCCAACATCGGGAACATGTTTCCTGCCTCTAGCGTGTCCTTCTTCTGTCGTGTCCTTTATGCTACATAGCGGCTCGTCACTGCTGTACACATCGTTGTGCTGTTGGAGTGTTAAGTGCCCGGTCTACAGTAGTACATGGATTATCCAGCAATGGGCATTGCAGTAGGTGTTGCATTGTCTGGGTCTGTATGCCACAGTCACTCAGCAGGACAGGCAGCATCTCTGGAGGGAAGGAACGGGTGACGTTTTTCGGGTCGAGACCACTCTTCAGACCCAAAACGTCACCCATTCCCTCTCTCCAGAGATGCTGCCCCGTTCTGCTGAGTTACTTCAGCATTTTGTGTCTATCTTCGGTTTAAACCAGCATCTGCAGTTCCTTCCTACACATCCTTGGAGAACATGTGGAGGAGACGTTTTGGGTCGCAACCCTTCTTCAGACTGATTATGGTGGGGGAAATAAAGCTGGAAGAGAGATGGTGGCAAGTCAAAGACTGGCGAGTGAAAGGTGGACTCTGATGAAGGGGAATGGGGGGTGGGGGGATGGGGGGGGGGGGGAAATATGCAGATGGTCGGACAAAGCCCCATGGAGTCATAAAGCCCCATAGTCAGGCCCACTCCCTGGGCTGCGAAAATGGAGCGGCTGGGCTTGTACACTCTGGAGTTTAGAAGGATGAGAGGGTATCTTATAGAAACAAATAAGATTATTAAGGGTTTGGATACGCTAGAGGCAGGAAATGTGTTCCCGATGTTGGGGGAGTCCAGAACTAGGACGAGGAAACACTTTTTCACCCAGAGAGTTGTGAGTCTGTGGAATTCTCTGCCTCAGAGGGCGGTGGAGGTACAGTGAAAAGCATTTTGTTGTGTGCTAACCAGTCAGCAGAGAGCTTGATAGGGCTCTTAAAAATAGCAGAGTCAGGGGATATGGGCAGATACTTTCAAGAGAGAGCTTGATAGGACTCTTAAAAATAGCAGAGTCAGGGGATGATCAGCCGTGATCACATTGAATGGCGGTGCTGGCTCGAAGAGCCGAATGGCCTACTCCTGCACCTATTGTCTAACCCCCTCCCCTCACACAACAGGTCCTTCGGCCCAATTGGTCCATTCTGACCTATGTGTAGGAGTTCCAGGGATCCATGCACATGTACTCCTAGATCTCTCTGCTCTACAACACGCTAGAGGCAGGAAACATGTTCCTGATGTTGGGGGTGTCTAGAACCAGGGGCCACATTTTAAGAATAAGGAGTAAGCAATTTAGAACGGAGACGAGGAAACACTTTTTCTCACAGAGAGTTGTGAGTCTGTGGAATTCTCTGCCTCAGAGGGCGGTGGAGGCCGGTTCTCTGGATACTTTCAAGAGCTAGATAAGGCTCTTAAAGACAGCGGAGTCAGGGGATATGGGGAGAAGGCAGGAACGGGGTACTGATTGTGGATGATCAGCCATGATCACATTGAATGGCGGTGCTGGCTTGAAGGGCCGAATGGCCTACTCTTGAGTCTATTGTGTTTTTTTACAGGCCTGTTAAAATACAGTAAGCAAGAACTTCATTGTTCCCTGGCCAATACATATGACAATTCAACACTCTAGACTTTTAATCGTGGGGTGAAGAGCAGGGTTGCTGGTTAGTGTCTCTCCCATCAGATGGAAGGTCACCAAGCCTGGGTAGTCTGTGCAGCAGCCTCTCCTATCCACACTCACTGAAGACTCACCCTTCCCTGGTCACTAGTGTATATCTCTGAATGGAAAATAGACGCAAAATGCTGGAGTAACTCAGCGGAACAGGCAGCATCTCTGGAGAGAAGGAATGGGTGAAGTTCCGGGCCGAGACCCTCTTCTCCTCTCTCTGAACAGGGGATGTCTGTTTATCTGCCAAAGTTGTAAAACATCGACCTGTCTGTCCTCAACCTCCTCCCTTTCCAGAGTGAGACCGTGAGCAAACTGGAGGGACCGCTCCTCATATTGGCTACCTTACACCACAATGGTGTGAACATCCTTGATGCTGCCTGACCCACTGAGACACTCCAGCACTTTGCGTCTATCTTCAGTATAAATCAGCATCTGCAGTTCCTTCCTACACACTATGAACATTGAGTTTGTAAAAAGGAACCGCAAATGCTGGTTTATACCGAAGATAGGCACAAAGGATGAAGGTTTGGGTCGGGACCCAAAGGGTTCTGAAGAAGGGTCCTGACTTGAAACGTTACCCATTCCTTCTCACCAGAGATGCTGCCTGTCCCGCTGAGATACTCCAGCACTTTGTTTATCTTTGTGTAAACGTTGAATCATCCAGTTTCCAGTAACCTGCTCCCCCTCTGTCTCTTCCCTTCTTCATCTGATCCACCCCACTCCTCTCACCCACCCCGTTTTCCAACATACCCTACCCCACATCGGTGCTGGCTCGAAGGGCAGAATGGCCTACTCCAGCTCCTATTGTCTATAACCCAGTTTCTATCACCTACCCATATGCCCTTCTCCCCATCATTAGCTTCCCATTCCTCCCTGATTGTTATGTTCAGAGGCTTTTGAATAAGCACATCGATATGTAGGGAATGGAAGGGTATGGGTCATGTGCAGGCAGATAAAAGTTCATCTCGGCATCATGCTCAGCACAGACCTTGTGGGCCGAAGGGCCTGTTCCTGTGCTGTACTGTTCTATGTTTTTAGAGGACACAATTTTAGAATTTACTAGACTAAGTGGGACCCATTGGGTTCCATGTTCACACGGGAGGGCTAGTCCCCCAACGCAATATTCCACCTCGCCACAAATTCCAGTATTGGTGGCCAGTGGGGTGGTGGGTGCTTTCTGGACGCTGGTATGGGTGTTGTGGGACAAAAGGACTGGTTTTCAGAGGGCTAGTACAGACATTGTGGGCCAAATGGATTCTTGGGCTGGTGCCTCAGTCACTCAAGCCTGTTGTGCTGGCAGCTCACTCACTCACGGCTGGTGGGCTGGCAGTTGACTCACGGCTATTCCTTGAAATTCCACTTCAAGCAGGGTGCAAGGCCACTAAAGACAGCGAGTCGTGACCTCTCCCTCCTCCATCTTTCAGAGACTGAGCCATGCCCACATTCTGGGTATTATAGTCCCTCCCTCCTCCCACAGAAGGGCGTGGCCTTCATGGCATGATTGACAGGAGAGAGAATCTCAACATTTTTAAACACTAATAACTTTTATTTTTCATCGATGGGAGAAATCCTCGGCACCTGATGAGCGGAGGGGGACTCTGAGTAAGATGGCCAAAAATCACATTCGTACGTGGTAGCGTTTTTTTCTAAAATCAATATAAAGCGCAAACAGGAAGTGGTCAAGATTAGACTTTTAATTATATAGAAGGCAAAGCAGCTTTAATTAGGCAAAGCAACTTTAATTAGGCAAGGCAACTTTAATTAGGCAAGGCAACTTTAATTAGGCAAGGCAACTTTAATTAGGCAAGGCAACTTTAATTAGGCAAGGCAACTTTAATTAGGCAAGGCAACTTTAATTAGGCAAGGCAACTTTAATTAAGCAAGGCAACTGTAATTAGGCAAGGCAACTGTAATTAGGCAAGGCAACTTTAATTAGGCAAGGCAACTTTAATTAGGCAAGGCAACTTTAGCATTTCCAAGGCAACTTTAATTAGGCAACACAGCTTCAGCATTTCAAAACCAAAGGCAACACAGTATTCCAAACTATATTTTCAAATCACATTAAGGGCACTGACAGGTCAGTAAAACCACTCACAGTTTAGTAGACATGTGTTCAGTGTTATTCACAGCTCAGAATGAGAGACATGACCCTCTTGTTCCCCCCATCTTCCAGAGACTGACTGAGGCACTCAACACTTCCGGGTTTTATAGTCCCTCCGGAAGGGGCGTGGACTTCAGGTGAGAGAATCTCAACATTTTTTAAACGCTAATAACTATTTTATTTTTCATCGATGGGAAAAATACTCTTGTCCTGACTCCGAGTAAGATGGCCAAAAATCAAAGCCGTAAGTAGCAGCGTTTCTTCTAAAATCAATATACAGAACACCAAGAAGTGGTCAAGAATATAGATGAGTAAAAAGTCCTTCATCTCAACATTTTCCCCTTGCTCCTTCCTTCCCTCCCTCCTTCACTCCCTCCCGCCCTCGTTCCCCATAAAATAGACACCAATCCGCCCCTTAGCAATTTTGAGCAGTTTAAAAAAATATTGCCTTAATGATTTTAATCTTCAAGTATTCCGCCAGGATCATTTCTTTACAAACCTATTTAATTTCAGCTCTGTTGGAACAAGTTATTGCTGTTGATTTATGATAAACACCAGAGCTGGGTGCGTGTGGCGTGATGGGACGGAGCCGTGGGGCAGTAGCAGACAGACAGGGCACACGCGTAGGCTGTCACCTCCCCTCCCCTCACCTCCCTCCGGCAGCTGACTGGACCGCTCTGCATGGAGAAGATATCCTCTCCTCACATCCACATTTAGAAGAATGAGGGGAGACCTCATTGAAATGTACAGAATAGTGAAAGGCCTGGATAGAGTGGATGTGGAGAGGATGTTTCCATTACTGGGAGAGTCCAGGACCACAGGGCATACTCAGAATTAAAGGACGATCCTTTAGGAAGATGAGGAGGAATTTCTTTAGTCAGAGGGTGGTGAATCTGTGGAATTCTTTGCCACAGAAGGCTGTGGAGGATATATTTAAGGCAGTGATAGATAGTTTCTTGATTAGTAGAAGGCAGAAGCTTGTGGTTCAGAGGGAAAGATAGATCAACCATAATTGAATGGCTGAGTAGCCTCGATGTGCTGAATGGCCCAATTTTGCTCCTATGACTTATGAACATGAATCAGGCCCTTCGGCCCATTCTGAGCATGCTGACCAAGTTATCATGCTGAGCTAGTCCCATTTGCTGCATTTGGCCTATATCTCTCTAGCCGTTTCCTATCCATATAATCTGTCGAAATGCCGTAATTGTATCCAGATCTGCAGCTTCCACTGGCAGCTCGTTCCAGACACGGACAAGAGTTGACCCCGAGGTTCCTCTTAAATCTCTCCCACCTCACCTTATGCCTGTGCCCTCTAGTTTTAGAATCCTCCACACGCGAGTAAAACTGCAAGCGTTCATTTTATCCGTGACCCTTGTGGTCTTGTACACCTCAATAATGTGGTGGGCATACGGATCAAGTTGCCAGAGGAAGTAGTTGAGGCTGGTACAATAACAACTTTTAACAGAGCAATACACAGTGGGACAGGCAGCATTTGTGAAGGGAGGGCACAGGCGATGTCTCGGGGGGTGGGGTGGCAAACCCTGCATTGCCTGTCCTTGACAATGTCCTTCTTTCTTGATTAGTACGGGTGTCAGGGGTTATGGGGAAAAGGCAGGAGAATGGGGTTAGGACGGAGAGATAGATCAGCCATGATTGAATGGCAGAGTGGACTTGATGGGCCGAATGGCCTAATTCTGCTCCTATTCCTTATGGCTCGCTGAGTTCTTCCAGCACTTTGTGTTTTCCTCAAGATTCCAGCATTCCTTGGTTCATCATTGGGACAGGTACATAGATGAGATTGATAGTGGTTTACAGAAGGACCCCGCCTCAATAACATAGAACGAATGATCATTGGCTGGCATGGACTTGATGGGCTGAAGGGCCCGTTTCCATGCTGTCTCTCTAAACTAAACCTAACCAACCATAGGCACCAAATACACAAGTGTGCCTACCGGGCTGATCTAGCACTCTGCTGCCAGGATAGCAGCCTCCTCTTGAACATCAAAAAAACGAAGGAGCTGATCATGGACTTTAGGAGGGCATATCATCCGAGGACGTACACTCCATTGAGGATAAATGGGATCCTGTGGATAGGGTGAACTGTTTTAAATATCTGGGAGTCCACATCTCTGAGGATATGACATGGGCATCACACGCCTCAGCACTCGTGAGTAAGGCAAGGCAGCGCCTTTACCACCTCAGGCAATTGAGGAAATTCAGAGTGTCTCCGAGGATCCTCCAGTGCTTCTACGCAGCGACGGTGGAAAGCATCTTGTCCGGGAACATTACCATCTGGTTTGGGAATTGCTCTGCCAAGGACAAGAAGGCTCTGCAGAGAGTAGTGCGTTCGGCCGAAAGCACTATGGGAACTTCACTCGCCTCCCTGTAGGAACTATACAACAGGAGGTGCAACTCCAGAGCAAATAAAATCATGGGAGACCCCTTCCACCCCTGCAACGGACTGTTCCAGCTGCTACGGTCAGGCAAATGCCTCCGTTGCCATGCGGTGAGAACGGAGAGGTTGAGAAGGAGTTTCTTCCCAGAGGCAATTCGGACTGTAAACGCCTATCACACCAGGGACTAACTCTACAGAACGTTTTTCCTTCCATTATTTATTATGTAAAAGAATATGTGTGTTATGATTGTGTTTATAATTTGTTTGGTTGTTTGTCTTTTCAACAAAAGTCCGCGAGCATTGCCACTTTCATTTCACTGCACATCTCGTATGTGTATGTGACAAATAAACTTGACTTGACTTGCAGGAAGAGTAGATTATACTGAGGCAGTACACAGGAGTTGCCTTGTTTCCGCACCACTAGTACCTTTTAAGTTCAAAGTTATTAAAAATATAGAGTTTTAACTTGGTCTTAAAGACCAGTTTTCCTGGCGACGGCACTGGGCCAAAGTTGCAGGGGACAGCCTGGCCAGGTGATGTTGTCAAAGTCCTCCACCGTCCGTGCTGCTGCAGGTCGCGTCTGATCTGCGAGCTCGGCCTCTTGGAGCGGCCCCTCGGTCAAATGGAGCCCCAGGCTGTACAGGGCCTCCAGCGGCCCCCGGTCTAATAAAGCCCCAAGCTGCTGCAGGTTCTACTGCGGCCCTCTGTCTAATAGAGCCCCAGGCTGATGTAGGGCCTCCAGTGGCCCTCTGCCTAATGGAGCCCCAGGCTGCTGTAGGGCCTCCAGTGGCCCTCAATTTAATAAAGCCCCAGGCTGCTGTAGGGCCCTCTGCCTAATGGAGCCCCAGGCTGCTGTATGGCCTCCAGCTGTGGAGCGCAGCAAGTGATGAACGGTCTGCCTGCCCTTTAGGAAGGATCATGAAAAGGATGGCAGGAAAATAAAATGGAGCAAGTTGCTCCAGACTTAATTCGACACGCTGTGGTCCACAGAGGCCTTGCCAAGGTGCCTTTGGGAGCAGGAAGCAATTGACTGGGGATGTTCCTGCAGTAATCACCGATATTTTTTCTGTATTTCTCCCTGTCTCCAGGTAACTGTATTGTTCAGTGTGGGGCGTTTACTCGATGCACAGGATGAGGGGGGAATCTGAACGGGGCCTCTCCCTTCTTGCATCAGCCTCTCAGACCGTGTGCCGGGTCTACAGCATTAACGGGGCAGTGTTTTGGTGAGTGTTTGACAATAGACAATCAACAATAGGTGCAGGAGTAGGGCATTCGGCCCTTCAAGCCAACACCGCCATTCAATGTGATCATGGCTGATCATCCCCAATCAGTACCCCGTTCCTGCCTTCTCCCCATATCCACTGACTCCGCTATCTTTAAGAGCCCTATCTAGCTCTCTTGAAAGTATCCAGAGAACCGGCCTCCACCGCCCTCAGAGGCAGAGAATTCCACAGACTCACAACTCTCGTCTCCCCCAACATCGGGAACATGTTTCCTGCCTCTAGCGTGTCCAAACCCTTAATAATCTTACATGTTTCAATATGAATCCCTTTCATCCTTCAAAATTGCAGAATTTACAAGCCCAGCCGCTCCATTCTATCAACATATGACAGTGGAGCAGATCCACTTGGTTAGCTTACAATCTAACATCATGAATGTTGAATTCTCCAACCTTAGGTAACTAACCTACGAACCTCTTCAGCTTTTTCTCACAGAAAGTTGTGAGTCTGTGGAATTCTCTGCCTCAGAGGGCGGTGGAGGCAGGTTCTCTGGATACTTTCAAGAAAGAGTTAGATAGGGCTCTTAAAGATAGCGAAGTCAGGGGATATGGGGAGAAGGCAGGAACAGGGTACTGATTGGGGATGATCAGCCATGATGCTGGCTCGAATGGGCCGAATGGCCTACTCCTTCACCTGTTGTCTATTGCTTGACCCAGTGAAGACCTCATGATTTGGTCATAGAGTGATACAGCGCGGAAACAGGCCCAACATGCCCACACCAGCCATCATGCCCCCATCTACATTAGTCCCACCTGCCTGCGTTTGGCCCATATCCCCTAAATCCATGTACCTGCCTATATGTTTCTTCAATACTTTTAATACTTACAGTTTAAAATCAGAGATGAATAGCTTTAAGAGTGTGTACAGTGGACTGTGTTTAATTTTTACAAGGTTCCCAGGTGATGTGCGGTCGTGCTGGCAGCCGCTGGTTCCAGACGGATGCGGGTTTTGCGTGGTTGATAGGCGATGCCGGGAGACCTGCATCAGGAGGCGGGAGAGAGGCACTGGGCAGCGTGAAGCCGGGGTGCGATGTTGGACTGGAACCACAAGAAGGCCAAGTGGACACCCACTGCCTTGGGGATACGATCGTCCAACACAAAGGTCTGCCAGTCTCTCACAGGCACGTGGACCACCTCGATCAGCTCCCCCTCCTCCGCCTTGCCGCCATCCGCACCCACATGCAAGGCGTCCGTCACCTCCGTGTAAAACATTGTGTGCTTGGACCCCGTCAGTCCCACACCCGACCTGGCAGACAGACAGACAGACAGACAGAGAGAGAGAGAGAGAGAGAGAGAGAGAGAGCACGTCAGCATGGGCGAGGCCAAGGTTATCATCATACGTTAGGGCGGTCACGGTGGCGCGGCGGTAGAGTTGCTGCCTTACAACGAATACAGCGCCAGAGACCCGGGTTCCATCCCGACTATGGGTACTGTCTGTAAGGTGTTTGCAAGTTCTCCCCGTGACTGCATGGGTTTTCTCCGAGATCTCCGGTTTACTCCCACCCTCCAAAGACGTACAGGTTTGTGTGTTAATTGGCTTCGTAAATGTAAAAATTGTCCCCAGTGGGTGTAGGATAGTGTTAGTGTGCGAGGATCGCTGGTCGGTGTGCCTAATGCCTGTTTCCACGCTGTATCTCTAAACTAAATTGAACTACCTGAGAGAAGCAAGCACCTGATAGAAGCATACACCTGATATATATACCTAATACCTGTATATACGTTGGGTCCCATGTTCACACGGGAGGGCTGGTCCCCCGACGGAATATTCCACCTCTCCACCAATTCCAATATTGGTGGCCAGTGGGGGGGGGGGGGGGAGCTTTCTGGAGCGCTAGTATGGGTGTTGTGGGCCAAAGGGACTGGTTTCCAGAGGGCTAGTACGGACATTGTGGGCCAAATGGATTCTTGGGATGGCAGCTCAGTCACTCAAGCCTGATGTGCTGGCAGTTCACTAACAGCTGGTGGGCTAGCAGTTGACTCATGGCTGTTCCTTGAAATTTCATTTCAAGCAGGGCGTAATACAATCAAATTCAAATGCAGTTTCCTACCACTTCTAGCAGGGTGCAAGGCCACCGAATTCAAGTGCAGTTTCTGACCACTTCAAGCAGGCTGCAAGGCCACCACATTCAAATGCAGTTTCATACCATTTCTAGCAGGGTGAAACCACCACATAAACACCACACTCACAGTTCAGTAGACATTCAGTGTGTTCAGTTGATTCACAGCTCAGTCGTGACCTCTCTCCCCCCATCTTGCAGAGACTGAGCCACACCCACACTTACGGGTTTTATAATCCCTCCACCTCCAACTGGAAGGGGCGTGGCCTTCATGGCGTGATTGACAGGAGAGAGATTCTCAACATTATTTTAAACACTTTTATTTTTAATTGATGGGAAGAATCCTCTGCACCTGATGAGTGGCGAGGAACTGAGTAGGATGGCCAAAAATCACAGCCAATCTAAATCAATATTCAGTGCAAACAGGAAGTTGTCAAGTTTCCACCAATTACAGACATTTTTTTTTGCCGTGCAGTCTTTCATAGCAGTTACCACCACCAACAACATCCATTTTTTTTGCAGTGCACGGGGTGGTGGTGCAGGAGATGGTAGTGCATGGGGTGGTTTAACAGACAGTAGTGCAAAGGGTAGTAGTGCAAGAGGTGGTAGTGCAAGGGGTGGTGGTGCAAGAGGTGGTAGTGCGTGGGGTGGTTTAAGAGACAGTAGTGCAAGGGGTGACAGTGCAAGGGGTGGCAGTGCAAGGGGTAGTAGTGCAAGGGGTAATAGTGCAGGGGGTAGTAGTGCAAGGGGTGATGGTGCAAGGGGTAGTGGTGCAAGGGATTGTAGTGCTTGGGGTGGTAGTGCAGGGGGCTTGGGTAATAGTGCAAGGGGTGGTAATGCATCCACACACACAGGTCAGCACCCAACATCACGATGGAACCTGGGTCTCTGGCACTGTGAGGCAGCGACTACCTGCTCATTGTGAAGGAGAAGAACAAGCTCTGGATCGATTGGCCAGGTGGGCTGAGGACTGGTTTATGGAATTTAATACAGAGAGGGTGAGGCGTTGGATTTTGGGACGTTGAACATGGGCAGGACCTACACAGTGAATGGTAGGCCCCGGGGTAGTGTTGTAGAGCAGGGGGATCTAGGAGTACAGGTGCATGGTTCCTTGAAGGTCGAGTCGCAGGTGGATGAGGTGGTCAAAAAGGCTTTTGGCACTTTGGCCTTGATCAGTCAGAGTATTGAGAATAGAAGTTGGGAGGTCATGTTGCAGTTGCATAAAACGTTGGTGAGGCCGCATTTAGAATATGGTGTTCAGTTCTGGGCACCATGTTATAGGAGAGATATTGTCAAGCTTAAAAGGGTTCAGAAAGGATTTACGAGGATGTTGCCAGAACTAGAGGGTGTGAGTTATAAGGAGAGGTTGAGTAGGCTGGGTCTCTATTCCATGGAGTGCAGGAGGATGAGGGGTGATCTTATAGATGTCTATAAAATCTTGAGAGGAATAGATCGGGTAGATGCACAGTCTCTTGCCCATAGTAGGGGAATCGAGGACCAGAGGACATAGGTTCAAGGTGAAGTGGAAAAGATTTAATAGGAATCTGAGGGGTAACATTTCCACACAAAGGGTGGTGGGTGTATGGAACAAGCTGCCAGAGGAGGTAGTTGAGGCTGGGACTATCCCAACGTTTAAGAAATAGTTAGACAGGTTAGACATGTTAGACATGGTTAGGACAGATTTTGAGGGATATGGACCAAGCGCAGGCAGGTGGGACTAGTGTAGCTGGGACATGTTGGCCGGTGTGGGCAAGTTGGGCCAAAGGGCCTGTTTCCACACTGTATCACTCCATGACTCTGAGACGTGCCCTTTCCATCACTCGGTTCTCATTCTTCCAGGGCCCTTGCTGTAAGACAGCAGCCTGCTAGCAATGTGCGGGGCTGCAATGAGCGGAGGCTATTCTACAGGTGGTGGTCAGGTTAAGGCACGCTCCAGCTTCAGAAGTGTCAGGAGCGTAGGAGGGAGATGTGTCGTGGGCTGAGATATTAATGGGTTAGAGTACATCTTGACCACCCACAAGGGGAACAGCGTGTACTGTAGCACGGGAACAAGGTAGGAGGACAGCAGAAGAAAACAAATCATAAATCAGCATTCAGACAGAGGCCAGGGAGAGGGAGAGAGAGAGAGAGAGGGAGAGAGAGAAAGAGAGAGAGAGAGAGAGAGAGAGAGAGAGAGAGAGAGAGAGAGACAGACAGACAGACAGATAAAGAGCTATTGGTCTATTGCGAGTTTATGTACAGGGACATATCTATCCATGCACTGTATACTTATATTTATATTTATGCATTTTAAATATGTATGTCATGTTTTATACTTTGGCAATATAACGATGTATTTTATCATGCCAATAAAGTTTTTAAAATTGAAATTGAATTGAGAGAGAGACAGAGAGAGAGAGCGAGAGAGAGAGAGACAGAGAGACAGAGACAGAGACAGAGACAGAGAGAGAGAGAAAGAGAGAGAGACAGAGAGAGAGAGAGGCTGGGACAAATAATTTCACAAGAGATGCGACTGAGAATGAGGGAAACAAAGGGAGACAGCGAGAGTATGATGGAGAGAGAAAGGCAGGAACGGGGTACTGATTGGGGATGATCAGCCACGATCACATTGAATGGCGGTGCTGGTTCAAAGGGCCGAATGGCCTACTGCACCTATTGTCTATTGTATCTCTAAACTAGACAAATTCTTGATTAGTACGGGTGTCAAGGGTTATGGGGAGAAGGCAGGAGAATGGGGTTAGGATGAAGAGATAGATCAGCCATGATTGAATGGCAGAGTAGACCTGACGGGTCGAATGGCCTAATTCTGCTCTTATAACACAAACTTAGAAACTAGATGAAACTAAACTAAACTTAGATGAAAACAAACACAGAGGGTGTGGGGTGGTTTCGAGTGTCAGTGCCACAGTGCCGGTCTCCAGGAGGGAGCAGCCTGATCCTTGAACCGCAGCATGTCCAGAGTATTTGACAGTGAATGATATTTCTTTCCTCTAAATCCCGCTGCCCCACACCTGTGCCGGGCACACCCGCCGCTCCGGATCAACATTCCCCGCAGGAAATACTTGGGCAAAATATAAAAAGTTGTGCGAGTGACTAGGTGTGACGGGAAGTGGCTGGAACGGGAGAGGTTGTGTGCGAGAAAGCTGGCCGGCGTTCCCCTCAATTACTCACAGTGCTTTCACTGAAGCTCGACAGCTCGCGACGGTTAATTGCGCCGGCATGTCCCTGCATGCAGATGCGCGGGCAGTGACTGGAAAGGCTGACAGTAACTCTGCTCAGCCCCAGTTCAGTTAATTGTCACGTGTACCGAGGTACAGTGAGAAGCTGTTGCTCCGTCCTATCCAGTCAGCTGAAAGACAATATTGTTAGCATTTATAGACAATAGGTGCAGGAGTAGGCCAGTCGGCCCTTCGAGCCAGCACCGCCATTCAATAGGATCATGGCTGATCATCCCCAATCAGTACCCCGTTCCTGCCTTCTCCCCATATCCCCTGAATCCGCTATCTTTAAGAGCCCTATCTAGCCCTCTCTTGAAAGTATCCAGAGAACTGGCCTCCACCGTCCTCTGAGGCAGAGAACGCCACAGACTCACCACTCTCTGTGTGGAAAAAATGTTTCCTCGTCTGCCTCAGAGGGCAGTGGAGGCAGGTTCTCTGGATGCTTTCAAGAGAGAGCTAGATAGGGCTCTTAAAAATAGCGGAGTCAGGGGATATGGTGAGAAGGCAGGAACGGGGTACTGATTGGGGATGATCAGCCATGAATGGCGGTGCTGGCTCGAAGGGCCGAATGGCCTACTCCTGCAACTATTGTCTATTGTCTCTGTTCTAAATGGCTTATCCCTTATTCTTAAACTGTGGCCCCTGGTTCTGGACTCCCCCCAACATCAGGAATATGTTTCCTGCCTCTAGCGTGTCCAAACCCTTAATAATCTTATATGTTTCATTATTTTTCTTTATTTCATTTCTTTATTTCAAGTGGGCTTGTATACAAAAACAGGGATGATTTTTTATGATGAGCGTTTGTCGGCACTGGGCCTGTACTCACTGGAGTTGAGAAGGATGAGGGGACACCTCATTGAAACATACAGAATAGTGAAAGGCCTGGATAGAGTGGATGTGGAGAGGATGTTTCCACAAGTGGGAGAGTCTAAGACCAGAGGTCACAGCCTCAGAATTAAAGGACATTATTTTAGGAAGGAGATGAGGAGGAATTTCTTTAGTCTGGCTGTGGAGTCCAAGTCAGTGGATATATTTAAGGCAGATATAGATAGATTCTTGATTAGTACAGGTGTCAGGGGTTATGGGGGGGCAGGCAGGAGAATGGGGTTAGGAGGGAGAGATAGATCAGCCATGATTGAAAGGCGTAGTAGACTTGATGGGCCGAATGGCCTAAATCTGCTCCTATCTCATGATCATATGAATACATGATTAACATCGAGCCATTTACTGTGTATTGATACATGATAAGGGAATAACATTTAGTGCAAGGTAAAGCCAGCAAAGTCCGATCAAGTATAGTCCAAGGGTCACCAATGAGGTAAATAGTAGTTCAGCTCTCTGGTTGTGGTAGGATGATTCAGTTGCCTGATAACAGCTGGGAAGAAACCAGCTGTGTGGGCTGGAGGGCAGCTGATGAAACCCATCCCGGAGAGCCTGCAAACTCCACGTAGACAGCACCTGAGGCCAAGATCTTGTTTCGTTTAGAGATACAGCGCGGAAACAGGCCCTTCGGCCCACAGAGTCCACGCCGACCAGCACTAACACTATCCTGCACATACTAGGACAGGTGTCGGTAGCCTACGGCCCCCGGGCCGAATGTGGCCCGTAACCCAAAATCAACCGGCCTGCAGACGGATTTTTTTTGACGTAATTTTTCCTTCACAACCCCATGCTCCTGCCTCCTCCTTATAGCCTTTGATGCCCTTACTAATCAAAAACCCATCAATCTCTGCTTTAAAAATACTCAATGAATTTACCTCCACCGCCGTCTGTGGCAATCAATTCCACAGATTCACCACCTTCTGGCTAAAGAAATTCCTCATCTGCATTCTAAAGGTACCTCCTTTTACTCCGGGGCTTTGCCCTCCAGTCCGAGACTCTCCCACTAGCGGAAGCGTCCTCTCCACATCTACTCTATCCAGGCCTTTCATTATTCCTTAATCAGTTCAGGCCCAGAGCGGCTTTACATCCTTGCTTTATTAACTAGTTCCCCTCCAACATTAGAAGGTTGAGGAGGCACTTCATTAAAACTTACAGAACAATGAAAGGCATAGATAGAGTGGATGCGGAGAGGATGTTTCCACTGGTGGGAGAGTCTACAACCAGAGGTCACAGCCTCAGAATTAAAGGGTGCTTTTTTAGAAAGGAGGTGAGGAGGAATTCCTTTAGTCAGAGGGTGGTGAATCTGTGGAATTCATTGCCACAGAGGGCTGTGGAGGCCAAGTCAGTGGATATTTTTAAGACGGAGATAGACCGTTCTAATTTTTGATTAAAACGGGCGTCAAGGATTATGAGGAGGCAGGAAAATGGGATTAGGAGCCAGAGAGCAGCCATGATTGAATGGCGGAGTAGACTCGATGGGCCGAATGGCCTAATTCTACTATTATAACTTGTGAACTACCGACCCAACCTGCAAATTAACCCTTTGGGAATCCTGCACCGGCAGTCCCATGCCTCTTTGTAAAGGGGAAGGTACGGAGTCTCAGTATTGTAGCACTCCAGCTCCAGAGACAGAGGTATTCGCTGGCTGCAAGGATTTTTGCTGGGAGCCCAGGGTGCTTGCAGAAATAATTGCTTCATTTTTCATTCGTATGGGAAATTATCCAAATTGAGGCAACAGAAGGCAATGGATGCAGAAGCAGGGAACTGCAGATGTTGCTTTACAAAACAAGACACTGAGTGCTGGAGTAACTCAATGGGTCAGTCAGGCAGCATCTCTGGAGAGGGCGGTCACGGTGGCGCAGTGGTAGAGTCGCTGCCTTACAGCGCTTGCAGCGCCGGAGACCCGGCCGGGTTCCATCCCGGTTACTGGTGCTGTCTGTACGGAGTTTGTACTTTCCCCCCGTGGATTTTCTCCGTGATCATCGGTTTCCTGCCACACTTCAAAGACGAGCAGCTGTGCAGGTTAATCGGCTTAGTGTATGTGTAAATTGTCCCTAGTGTGTGTAGGGTAGTGTTAATGTGCGCTGGTCGGTGTGGACTCGATGGGCCGAAGGGCCTGTTTCCGCCCTGTATCACTAAACTCAACAGTTTAGACGTGGGAGGCACAGTGGTGCAGCGGGTAGAGCTGCTGCCTCACAGCGCTGGAGACCCGAGTTCGATCCTGACCTCACATAATGTCTCTGCATGGAGTTTGCACGTTCTCCCTGTGACTCTGTGTGTTTTCTCTGGGTGCTCCGGTTTCCTCCCACATCCCAAAGATGCAGGTTTGTAGGTTAATTGTCCCTCTTAGTGTGTAGGGAAGGTGGAATGACATGGGACTGGTGTGAGCGGGTGATCGCTGGTCTGGCCTGGGCACGGTGAGAGTGCTTCCATGCTGTATCTCCAAGGGCTAAAGGTGGAGCGATGGCGTTTTGGGTTGGGACCCTCCCTACAGGCAGTGGATTGCTGCCAGCCCAGGAGTCAGGTGTGGACACCTTATACCACAGGGTGTTAGGATTTGTTCTCAGCGTTAGGTTGAATGCTTGGGATGCTTTAGCCAGCAGCAGCTGCCTGTCCTTCACCTCCACACGGACAAAACCCCGCGCCAAACAATCAACACTCCCCCTAGCAACCACCCGTCCACCAATGGGCAGGGGCAAGGCACTGACCAATTTAAACAGACTCTACAGGAACAGCCATGACAACAGGGACACAGCCAACCTGCGCTCAGCACTCCATGTACACATGCCACTGCTCCACCACTCATCTCAACCTCAGCTTAACAAAATCTTGCCGACTTAAAATTCCCGAGTACGACAGATGCAACAGCGAGGGTGCTCGCCCGACATCAGTGTCACGTTTCGGCGAAGCGGTAGAGTTGCTGCCTTACGGCGCCAGAAACCGGGGGGGTTCCATCCTGACCGCGGACGCTGTCTGTGTGGAGTTTGTACGTTCTCCACCATGTCGGTTTTCCCCAGGCGCTCCGGTTTCCTCCCACATCGCAAAGACGTGCAGGCCAATTGGCCGCTCTAAATTGCCAATGTGTAGCCATCATCGTTGAAAACATTCGCGACGCAGTGGCGCTGGTTTCCGACGGGAACGGTGACGGACGCACCACACGTCTCTGTCCTCCAGTTCCTGCGGACTTCCGCCGCTGGAAGTACAGGGTTTTGGTGTGTGTGTGTGTGTGCTTTATCATCATTCTTACAATGCTATGTACAACAGTGATTGCAACTTCTACTGAAGTGTGGATGGCTGTCGGCTCGCTAGGAGCTCATCCGCCCTTTGTTTTCCGTCCTACTGAGGGTCCACAGCCCTCTCCTCACCTAACAAACCAGGTGGGGGAGACGGTTTAGTCACCGACTATCCGACCATGGAGCAGGTAGCACGGGATTACATAGTACCCGTGGCGAGGGGGGGGGGGAACTCCCCCTGACCTGACCATCTGATGTGTAGTAGCCTAATGCTAGTGTATGGTAGACAAAAGTGCTGGAGAAACTCAGTGGGTGCAGCAGTATCTATGGAGCGAAGGAAATAGGCAATGTTTCGGCCCGAAATGTTCCCATTTCCTTCGCTCCAGAGATGCTGCTGCACCCGCTGAGTTTCTCCAGCACTTTTGTCTACCTTCGATTTTCCAGCATCTGCAGTTCCTTCTTAAATGCTAGTGTATGGGGTGATCTCTTCGTGTTTCCAAGCTGTTTCCAAGCTCTATTCCTGGGATGTCAGGACTGTCTTATGAAGAAAGACTGGATAGACTTGGTTTATACTCTCTAGAATTTAGGAGATTGCGAGGGGATCTTATAGAAACTTACAAAAATTCTTAAGGGGTTGGACAGGCTAGATGCAGGAAGATTGTTCCCGATGTTAGGGAAGTCCAGGACAAGGGGTCACAGCTTAAGGATAAGGGGGAAATCCTTTAAAACCGAGATGAGAAGAACTTTTTTTTCACACAGAGAGTGGTGAATCTCTGGAACTCTCTGCCACAGAGGGTAGTTGAGGCCAGTTCATTGGCTATATTTAAGAGGGAGTTAGATGTGGACCTTGTGGCTAAGGGGATCAGGGGGTATGGAGAGAAGGCAGGTACGGGATACTGAGTTGGATGATCAGCCATGATCATATTGAATGGCGGCGCAGGCTCGAAGGGCCGAATGGTCTACTCCTGCACCTAATTTCTATGTTTCTATCCACACCAACCAGAGATCGCCCCACTAGCACTATCCTACAAACTAGGAAGAATTTAACCTACAAACCCACAAGTCTTTGGAGTGTGGGGGGAAGCCGGAGCACCCGGAGAAAACCCACGCAGGTCACAGGGACCAACTCTGTACAGACAGCACCCATAGTCAGGATCGAACCTGGTACTCAGGTGATGTGAGGCAGCAACTCTAACACTGTGTCACCGTGCCACCCTCTAAAGAGACAATAGGTGCAGGAGTAGGCCATTCAAAACATGTTCCCAATGTTGGGGGAATCCAGAACCAGGGGCCACAGTTTAAGAATAAGGGATAAGCCATTTAGAACGGAGACAAGGAAATATTTTTCCTCACAGAGAGTTGTGAGTCTGTGGAATTCTCTGCCTCAGAGGGCGGTGGAGGCAGGTTCTCTGGATGCTTCAAGAGAGAGTTAGATAGGGCTCTTATAGCGGAGTCAGGGGATATGGGTAGAAGGCAGGAACGGGGTACTGATTGGGGATGATCAGCCATGATCACATGGAATGGCGGTGCTGGCTCAAAGGGCCGAATGGCCTACTCCTGCACCTATTGTATATTGGGAGCAGGTGAGGAACACTGTTACCTGTAGGAGCTGATCTTCTGCAGGCTGTCCAGAGCCACTCGGTAGCCACACTCCTCCTGCACCTCCTCCACGGCTACTTGCTCCAGTGAGAGGCCAGGCTTGTCCACGATGCCGGCGCACAGCTCGTACGTTACGCCCAGGGAGGCGGGGAGGGTCTGCACTGCCACCCGGGACTGGGGGTCCGCATCACTGGTCATGGTGTCGATGGGGGGCAGCAAACCTTGCCGGGCACACTCACACATGTAAACAGCTGCAGACACACAATGGCAGGATCAACACTCTATACATCAATAGACAATAGACAATAGGTGCAGGAGTAGGCCATTCAGCCCTTCGAGCCAGCACCGCCATTCAATGTGATCATGGCTGATCATCCACAATCAGTACCCCGTTCCTGCCTTCTCCCCATATCCCCAGACTCCGCTATGTTTAAGAGCTCTATCTAGCTCTCTCTTGAAAGCATCGAGGGAACCCGCCTCCACCGCAGGAAGCAATTCAGACCAGCGTCCCCTCCTGGAAATGACCACCCATTAGAGTCTTGGAGCCACACTGTGCGGCCGATCACACACAGGCCCTTCAGCCCACATCTTCCATTCCCACCGAGTTGGCATATTGGGCTAGTCCCATTGGGGACCCGGTTTGGGGGGGGGAGGGGGGGGGGCACTCTAGTTTAGATTCCTCTGCCCATGGGGTAAGTCTGTGTCTGTTTGTTCACTCGTTCCAGTGAAGGTGCTGTGCACACGGCAGCCAGGCAACACTCGCTTGTCCTTTTCTTTTTGCTTTCACTTTTAGTTTAATTTTAATTTCAAGTTGTGACTGTTGGCAGACCAATTTCCCTCCGGGTTGAATAAAGTTCTAATGTATCGTATCTAACATAAAACATTGAACAGCAGAGCGGAGGAACAGGCCCTTTGGCCCACAATGTCTGTGCTGAACATGATGTTAAGACTAACCCTTATCCGCCTGCACATGGCCCATATCCCTCCATTCCCTCATGTCCCTGTCCAAATTTAAGGAAGGACATGCTATTGAGGGAGTGCAGCGTAGGTTCACCAGGTTAATTCCCGGGATGGCGGGACTGTCATATGTTGATAGAATGGAACAGCTGGGCTTGTATACTCTGGAATTTAGAAGGATGAGAGGGAAACTTATCTATCTATATTACTAAAAGTCTGATCTTGACCGCTTTTGGCCCGCTGTGCCACGATTTCCGAGAGAACGCCGCCACCTATAGCCGTCATTCTTGGCCACCTCGCTCAGAGCCCTCCTCCGCTTTCCAGGGCCGGAGGATTTTTCCCATCGAAGAAAAATCAGAGAGATATTAATGTTTTTAAATAATTTGCCATTCTCTCTGCTGCCCCTGCTGGAGGGACTATAAACCAGGAAGTGGTGTGCCTCACTCAGTCTCTGCAAGATGGAGGAAGCCAGAGGATCACGTCTCTCTGAGCTCTGAATAACACTGAACACATGTCTACTCAACTGTGAGTGCCCTTAATGTGGTTAGAAAATGAAAATTTGGTTGGTTTGAAGTAAAAATGCATTGCAAATGGTTGTTCGGGTTGAAGTAATTGGTGGAGAGGTGGAATATTGCGTCGGGGGACCAGCCCTCCCGTGTGAACATTGGACCCAACGGGTCCCACTTAGTCTAGTTGAAACATATAAGATTATTAAAGGTTTGAATACGCTAGAGGCAGGAAACATGTTCCCGATGTTGGGGGAGTCCAGAACCAGGGGCCATAGTTTAAGAATAAGGAGTAAGCCATTTAGATGAAGACGAGGAAGCACTTTTTCTCACAGAGAGTTGTGAGTCGGTGGAATTCTCTGCCTAAGAGGGTGGTAGAGGCTGGTTCTCTGGATACTTTCAAGAGAGAGCTAGATAGGGCTCTTAAAGATAGCAGAGTCAGGGGATATGGATTGGATGCTTTCAAGAGAGAGTAAAGGGGCTGTCCAACTGCAGCGACCTCCTTCGACTATGTTGAAGACTAGCTTCGACGAGCTTCGGGAAAATTGTACACCGAATAGTGGAGAGTCAAGCCGACCTCCTTCGACGTCCCTTCGACGTCCCTTCGACTATGTTGAAAACTATCTATGACTACCTTCGCCTACCCTAGATTACCTACGACTAACATGCCGACCTATTACGACCTACTTCAACTAAACCTACGAGTAAAAAAAGTATCGATTTTTTCCATGGCGACCTTTTTTTACTCGCGGGCATTTTTCAACATGCTGGAAAAAAACGTCGCTACCTTGCTGAGGCAGAGAGTACGCGGGGACTACTCTCGAGTATGAAGGAGAGTTACAAAGACCTCCTAGGACTTTGTGCCGACCATGCTCCGCTATCTCCTCTATCGACCTGAAACGTCACCTATTCCTTCGCTCCATAGATGCTGCCTCACCCGCTGAGTTTCTCCAGCATTTTTGTCTACCTTTAAAAGATATTTGGTGAGGTACATGGATAGGAAAGGTTCAGAGGGATATGGGCCAAACCCAGGCAAGTGGCGCTAGTTTGGATGGGGCCTGGGTCTGTAGTGTATGACTCCATTTGTCCTGCATTCTTCCTGCAGGTTCTCTACCAGCAAGATTACAATGAGTTGTAATGGGCTGGAAATAGAAAACTAACAGAGTGACTGTGGCCGAGCCAGCCATGAGATCGGCCCAGCGATTAGCCGCACGGCAGTGCAGTGCAGGCGGCTGTGACGCTCCAGTGATCACAGGCAATTTTGCCCAGTGTATGTTTAACTAAACTAGTTTGCACATAATAGCGAGGCAAAGGGTCGGCCAACAAAAAGACGCTTCGGTTGGAAATGAAATCAGGCAACTTTTCATTTCAATTAAATGTTTTGTCAGAAAAGGCTTCTTGATCCCAGGATCAAGATTGAGATTGGCAAGAATCACACAAGCACTAACACCCGTGAACATACCAATGGTTTAGGCTGAAGATTATTATTGTCGCGTGTGCCGGGATACCGTGAAAAGCACTGTTTTGCATAGACAATCAACAATAGGTGCAGGAGTAGGCCATTTGGCCCTTCGAGCCAGCACCACCATTCACTGTGATCATGGCTGATCATCCAAACAGATCAGATAATACTATAATCAAGTGGGTGAGAAATGAAGATAACACAGAACCTGTGTGGACGGGTGATTGATAGTCGGCATTCACTCGAGTGATGCAGGGTGGAAATAGGCCCTTCGGCCCAACTTGTCCACTCCGGCTAACATGTCCCATCTACACTAGTCCCACCTGCCCGCATTTGGTACATATCACCTCCAAACCTGTCCTATCCATGTACCTGTCCAACAGTTTCTTAAACTTTGGGATAGTCCCAGCCTCAACTACCTCCTCTGGCAGCTTGTTCCATACACCCACCACCCTTTTAATAGATTCCTATTAAATCTTTTCCTCTTCACCTTAAACCTACAGTATGTGCTCTTGTCCTCTATTCCCCTACTCAAGGCAAGTGACTCACACGATCTTTTCCTCTCATGATTTTATACACTCGATGGGTCGAAGGGCCAGCTGTATCTTTCAATTCAATGCATTTTTGTGTTGTCTGAGTCTGTGGGCCGCTGATACTGTAGCAAGCAAGGTTTTCCCTTGTACCTATATCTCACCGTGCAGATGACAACAAACTCGACAACCTGAAATGGGAGCTGTTAGTGTTCCGCGGAGATATGTGTAGGAAGGAACTGCAGATGCTGGTTTAAACCAAAGATAGACACAAAAGCTGCGGATCAGGCAGCTTGGAAGTCCAAGTCGCACCAGCTTCTTGTTTTCACCCAACAGCTAACAAAGGCCTGTTTCCTTTATCGTCATTACGTTTTTGCATATCTTTCATTCTTTGTTCTTTATCTCTCCACATCATCGTCTATATCTCTCGTTTCCCTTATCCTTAACCAGTCTGAAGAAGGATCTCGGCCCAAAACGTCACCCATTCCTTCTCTCTAGAGATGCTGCCTGTCCTGCTGAGTTACTCCAGATTTTTACGTCTGTCTTCTGTGGAGATACACCCTTTGGCCCAGCGCACTCACACATATGAGGGACTTCTCTCAGCTGTCTGCTGCGAACATCCAAGAAAGCTGAGAAACAGGCAGGGAGGCTAATCTCTCACTAGTTGTCAGCTCCACCCTTCTCAAGAGATATTGAGCCAGCTCATTTAAAGCTGCCAGTAAACGTATATCATTCAGACGGTGTCAAATTGCTCATTCTCCCTTAGAGAAAGAAGCTTTTGTACTGGTGTCCTCAGCTTGCTAGCTCTTCATCATCTTGGCTTTAAGCTGAGAGGTATCTTTCATTAAAGGGCCTCGGCACTGCAGATAGACACACACAAAGCTGGAGTAACTCAGCGGGACAAGCAGCTTCTCTGGAGAGAAGGAATTGGTGATGTTTCGGGCCGAGACCATTCTTCAGACCGAGAGTCAGGGGAGAGGGAGGCACAGATTTGAGGAAGTGTAAGGTGTGAAAATGAGATATCAAAAGAAATGAGGCTCAAGGAAAAAAGCAGAATAGATCACTGCTAGCTAGGAGAAGGTGACAATGAAGCAAACAGATACAAATGTGATCAGGGAGACAATCAGACTGGTGGGAGAACTAGGAAGGGATGGAGAGAGAGGGAAAGCAAGGGTTACTTGAAGGTGGAGGTCAATGTTCATACCGCTGGGGTGTAAGCTGAAATATGAGGTGCGTCACTGCATCAGTTAGCGAGTGCACGGACTCTTATGCCTTTGCTCACACTTGCTCACACTTGGGTAAGGACAAGTACCAAGTACCAATTGTCATATGCAGGGCTCTCTATATTTCTGCCCTGCATTCCCCAAACCTGAGTAAATATATCTCTTCTGGGCCAGTGGATTTATTTCCTTTAGTTCAATCCGTTTACCTAATATTTTCCCATTATTTTTGCTTTAAATGTAGTTATATCATTTCTAATCTCATTGTCCAATGTCATGACCACCTGATCTGTCTCCCTGCAAGATACTGATGCTGAGTAATTATTTAATATTTCCGCCATTTCGTGACCACTGCCTGATATTATCCCCACTGGCCCTGCTCCCAACCAGCTTTCCTTTTCTAATTTATGAGCATGTAGAATATTTTTGCTATTTTGTTTCATCATTCTTCATAATTGAGTTTCATTATTCTGCTCTTCCGTTCATGCAGTTTAGTTTAGAGATGCAGTAAGGGCAAAATGGGCCCTTCAGACCACTGTGTCCGTGCCGACCATCGATCACCACATTAGTTCCGTGTTATCCCACTTTCCCATTCATACAGAGGGCCAATTAACCTACAAACCCGCACGTCTTTGGGATGTGGGAGGAAACCGGAGCACCCGGAGGAAACCCACACAGTCACCGAGAGAAGGTTCAAACTCCACACAGACAGCACACGCAGTCAGGATCGAACACAGGTGTCTGGTACTGTGAGTGTGAATGGGATATCGATGGTCGGTGTGGACTCAGTGGGCTGGAGGGTCATTTCAATGCTCTTTTAATTCAGCTCAATTCAACAATCCTCCGCCACTGGATTCAGAAGTCAATCTTATCTGGCTTTTTAGAGTCGTACTGTGTGGAAGACAATAGACAATAGAGAATAGGTGCAGGAGTAGGCTATTCGGCTCAGCACCGCCATTCAATGTGATCATCCCCAATCAGTACTCCATTCCGGCCTTCTCCCCATATCCCCTGACTCTTTTTAAGAGCCCTATCTAGCTCTCTCTTGAAAGCATCCAGAGAACCGGCCTCCACCGCCCTTCTGAGGCAGAGAATTCCACAGGCTCACCACTCTCTGTGAGAAAAAGTGTTTCCTCGTCTCCGTTCTAAATGGCTTACCCCTTATTCTTAAACTGTGGCCCCTGGTTCTGGACTCCCCCAACATCGGGAACATGTTTCCTGCCTCTAGCGTGTCCAAACCCTTAACAATCACATATGATTCTATGAGATAGCCTCTCATCCTTCTAAACTCCAGAGTGTACAAGCCCAGCTGCTCCATTGTCTCAGCATATGACAGACCCTTCGGCCCAACTTGCCCACGTAGACCAAGATGTCCCATCTACACTAGTCCCACCTTCCGGTGTTTGGCCCATATCTCTCTAAGAAGGGTTTCGACCCGAAAAGTCGCCTATTACCTTTGCTCCATAGATGCTGCTGCACCCTCCTGGGATAAAGATCTATTGTATCGTATCGTACAATCTCCATACAGACTGCACCCAGAGTGAGGATTGAACCCGGATCCCTGGCGCTGTAAGGCAGCAGCTCTACTGCTGTGCTCCAAGGAAAATGTCCTAGCCGCCTCAACGTCTAACAAAGTTGGCCTTCATTGCAAGAGGACTTGAGTATAGGAGCAAGGAGGTCCTATTCCAGTTGTACAGGGCACTGTTGAGGCCACATCTGGAGTATTGTGTGCAGTTTTGGTCCCCTAATTTGAGGAAGGACATTCTTACTATTGAGGGAGTGCAGCGTCGGTTCAAAGGTTAATTCCCAGGATGGCGGGACTGATATATGATGAAAGAATGGAGCGGCTGGGCTTGTATACTCTGGAATTTAGATGGACGAGGGGATCTTATAGAACCATATAAAATTATTAAGGGATTGGACAGGCTAGATGCAGGAAAAATGTTCCCCATGTTGGGGGGAGTCCAGAACCAGGGGTCCCAGTTTACAAATAAGGGGTAGGCCATATAGGACTGAGATGAGGAAAAACTTTTTCACCCAGAGAGTTGTGAATCTGTGGAATTCTCTGCCACAGACGGCAGTGGAGGCCAATTCACAGGATGTTTTCACGAGATTTGGCTCTTAGGACTCTCGGAATCAAGGGATATGGGGAGAAATCAGGAACAGGGAATTGATTCCCGATGATCAGTCATGATCATGTTGAATGGTGGTGCTGGTTCGAAGGGCCAAATGGCCTACGCCAGCACCTATTTTCTATTTTTATATTTACTGCTGCGCCACCGTGCCACCCTCGAGTCTCAGAGTGATACAGTGTGGAAACAGGCCCTTCGGCCCAACTTGCCCACAAAGGCCAACATGTCCCAGCTACACTAGTCCCACCTGCCTGCGCTTGGTCCATATCCCTGCAAACCTGTCCTATCCATGTCTAACCTGTCTAACTGTTTCTTAAACATTGGGACAGTCCCAGCCTCAACTACCTCCTCTGGCAGCTTGTTCCATACACCCACCACCGTCTGTGTGAAAAAGTTACCCCTCAGATTCCTATTAAATCTTTTCTCCTTCACCTTGAACCTATGTCCTCTGGTCCTTGATTCCCCTACTCTGGGCAAGAGCATCTACCCGATCTATTCCTCTCATGATTTTGTACACCTCTATAAGATCACCCCTCATCCTCCTGCGCTCCATGGAACAGAGTCCCAGCCTCATTTGTTAACCATTCGCTGACAGGTTTTGAGATCAGTGTGGAGATTGCTCCACAAGCTACCTGCTCTACTCATGTCATTGGCACTGGCCTGAGGAACAGGGGCAAAACACACCAGCTACTGACACAGCAGAAAGCAACGTTTAACAGATGCCTCACCAACCTCGTCTGTTGCCCAAGCTGTAAAAATAATCAAATGTTGCTGACATTCAGAAACAAGTAACACATTCCAAAACTATTCAAAACCTAAAATTAAAAAAGACTAAAACACAACCACTAAAGATGAAATAAACACAAGTTAAAAAATGTAAGTTAATTAACGTCTACCTCATATTTCATTTGGTGTAGCTTACAAGCGAACATATGATCATTGAATTTTCTAGTTTTGAAGAAGGGTTTCGGCCCGAAATGTTGCCTATTTCCTTCTCTCCATAGATGCTGCCTCACTCGCTGAGTTTCTCCAGCACTTTTGTCTACCTTCGATTTTCCTGCATCTGCACTTCCTTCTTAAACACCTCCTACCTCTCTCTTTCTCATGCTTCTTCCCAGCCTGCAGCACACACATTTCTCCCACTGTCCCACCAGTCTTCCCTCTCCCATCCATGTCCGCTTTACACTTCACTCATTCTCCTCCATTTTTCTGGCACTCTTTTGACTCAGGAACAGCTTCTTCCCCTCTGTTATCAGGTTCCTGAACGGTCCTTCCATAAGCTAGGGTACTGTCCGATTCACCTCTACCCCATTGTGGACATTGGACTTTGTCTGTGGAACTGATGCGCTACAATGCTGAGAACTATATTCTGCACTCTGTATCTTCCCCTTGGTTCAACCTGTTGTACTGGAGTTTGGTTTGATTGTATTCATGAATAGCATTATATTAAGAATAAGGAGTAAGCCATTTAGAACGGAGACGAGGAAACACTTTTTCTCACAGTGGCGAGTCTGTGGAATTCTCTGCCTCAGAGGGAGGTGGAGGCAGGTTCTCTGAATGCTTTCAAGAGAGAGCTAGATAGGGCTATTAAAGATAGCAGAGTCAGGGGATATGGGGAGAAGGCAGGAACGGGGTACTGATTTTGGATGAAGAGCCATGATCACATTGAATGGCGAACACAAAGCTGGCTCGAAGGGCCAAATGGCCTACTCCTGCACCTATTGTCTATATGGTCTGATCGGATAGCATGTACAGCAAAGCTTTTCACTGTACCTCGGTACACGTGACAACAATAAACCTCAACCTTTTCATCTCTAGCCTTTGTCACTTACTTCACCCATCTGCCAACCAACCCCCCCCTCACCTCACCTGTATCCACCTATCACTTGCCAGGCTTTGTCCGACCCCCAAGCTCTCTTTTCCAGCTTTCTCCCCCCCCCCACTACAATCAGTCTGAAGAAGGGTCCCAACCCAAAATATCATCCGTCCATTCCTTCTCTCCAGAGATGCTGCCTGTCCCGCTGAGTTCCTCCAGCACTTGGGTGTTCAGCTCATGATTCCAGACTTGGTGTTGCTGGTGCCTCCTGCTTCTTACGTTCCCAGATAGACCTCCGCAGCTTCAGATATCTCCCTCACCACAACCCCAACCCCAGCCCCAGCAAGGCAACATGATGTTCAGCTGAGATAATCACCTGGACGAAACTGTTTCACGAGCACAAAGGTCTCCCGCCCTGCGTGGTAGATCAGCACTGAAACGCTGGAAAAGACAGAAAATAAGGAGAGTTTGTTACAGTCTCCTGCCATCATTATTGAATTGAATTGAAAGTACAGGATTCTGTACCCACTAAGATCCAGGTTCAGGAATAGCTTTCAGCAGTCTGAAACAGCAGTCTGAAGAAGGGTCTCCACCCGAATGGTCACCCTTTCCGCCTGTCGCGCTGAGTTACTCCAGCATTTTGTGTCTATCTTCAGGAACAGCTTCTTCCTGAGAACCACCAGGCTATTGAACACCACAGGCACCAACTAAACTCCGAACTCACGGAACTGGGTCTCTGCGGATCCAAGTGCAACTGGATCCTCGACTTCCTCACCAACAGACCACAGTCTGCACAAATGTTTAAGAAAGGACTGCAGATGCGGGAACAATCGAAGGTGGACAAAAATGCTGGAGATACTCAGCGGGTGAGGCAGCATCTATGGAGTGAAGGAATAGGTGACGTTTCCTTCGTCTAACGTCGCCTATTCCTTCGCTCCATAGATGCTGCCTCACCCGCTGAGTTTCAGTCTGTACAAATTGTAAGTGACACTTCCTCCTTGATAAGCATCAGCACGGGAACACCTCAAGACTGCGTGCTCAGCCCCCTGCTGTACTGACTCTATCCCCATGACTGTGTAGCCGGACACAGTTCTAACTCCATCTTGAAATTTGCCTACAACACCACCATTGTTGCATGAATTATAGATGATAGGACACAAAAAGCTGGAGTAATTCCGCAGGACAGGCAGCTTCTCTGGAGAGAAGGAACGGGCGATGTTTCGGGCCGAGACCATCCTCCCAACGAATTATAGATGATGATGTGATCAGTGTAGGGGGGACAATAGACAATAGCTGCAGGAGTAGGCTATTTGGCCCTTCGAGCCAGCACGGCCATTCAATGGGATCATGGCTGATCATCCCCAATCAGTACCCCATTCCTGCCTTCTCACCATATCCCCTGACTCCGCTATTTTTAAGAGCCCTATACAGCTCTCTCTTGAACGCATCCAGAGAACTGGTCTCCACCGCCCTCTGAGGCAGAGAATTCCACAGACTCACCACTCTCTGTGAGAAAAAGTGTCTCCTCATCTCCGTTCTAAATGGCTTACTCCTTATTCTTAAATTGTGGCCCCTGGTTCTGGACTCCCCCAACATCGGGAACATGTTTCCTGCCTCTAGCGTGTCCAAGCCCTTAACAATCTTATATGTTTCAATGAGATGCCCTCTCATCCTTCTAAACTCCAGTGTGTACAAGCCCAGCCGCTCCATTCTCTCCGCATATGACAGTCCCGCCATCCCGGGAATTAACCTTGTAAACCAACGCTGCACTCCCTCAATAGCAAGAATGATTTAAAGATCGACTGACCAAATGGTGTCAGGACAACAACCCCGCTCTCAACATCCGTAAAACCAAGAAACTGATTGTTGACTTCAGTGACGGGACGGTAGAGGAGAGAATCAAAAACATTCTTTGGTGACATTTATCTGAAGATCTGTCCTGGACCCAGCACATTGATGCAAAACTCTAAGTAAGAGCATATTGACTGGTAGCATCACAGCTTGGTTCAGCAACTCAGACACCCAGAAACGATTGGCAAAGGTGGTGGACACTGCCCGGTCCATCACAGATACAGACCTCCCCACCATCGAAGGTCCATCACAGATACTGACCTCCCCACCATCGAAGGTCCATCACAGATACTGACCTCCCCACCATCTAAGAGCCTGAAAACTGTAACGTCCAGGCTCAGGAACAGCTTCTTCCCAACAACCATCAGGCTATTGAACACGACAACCTCCAAATATGCTTCAAACTATATGGACTTGGAGACTGTTTTTGTCTTTGACTACCCTAGCTTAAAAAAAATATATATATTAAAAAACCTTTTGGTGTTTGGCTTTATAGAGTACAATGTTTACAGGCCTGTTGTGCTGCTGCAAGTATGAGTTTCCTTGTTCCGTTTCGGGACATATGACAATAAAACACTCATGACTATCTTGAACTACAAACTGCCTGGGGTGCACCAGAGACTTTGGGCTTTGTCATGTTTTTGCACTACATTAGGTTTTTTATTTATTGAACTTTTTTCCTGTTTGTTTAATAATTTAATCTATTGAGTAAGGGCCGGCATGGTGGCGCAGTGGGTAGAGATGCTGCCTCACAGCGCCAGAGACCCGGGTTCAATCCTGACCTTGAGTGCTGTCTGTACGGAGTTTGTACCTTCTCCCCGTGACCTGCGTGGGTTTTCTCCGGGTGCGCCGGTTTCCTCCCACACTCCAAAGACATTCAGGTTTGTAGGTTGTAGTAGTAAACACTGCCCCGTCCATCATCGGCTCTGACCTCCCTTCCATCGAGGGGATCTATCGCAGTCGCTGCCTCAAAAAGGCTGGCAGTATCATCAAGGACCCACACCATCCTGGCCACACACTCATCTCCCTGCTACCTTCAGGTTGAAGGTACAGGAGCCTGAAGACTGCAACGACCTGGTTCAGGAATAGCTACTTCCCCACAGCCATCAAGCTATTAAACATGGCTCGGACAAAACTCTGAACATTAATAGCCCATTATCTGTTATTTGCACTTTTTCAGTTTATTTATTCATGTGGGCATTTACGTACATAATGGTATATGGACACACTGATCTGTTTTGTAGTCAATGCCTACTATGTCCTGTTGTGCTGAAACAAAGCAAGAATTTCATTGTCCTGTCATGGACACATGACAATAAACTCTCTTGACTCTTGAGGTTAATTGACTTTGATAAAAAAATATATAAATTGTCCCTAGTGTGTAGGATAGTGTTAGTGTATATGGTGATAGCTGGCCGGCGCGGATACAGTGGGCCGAAGGGCCTGTTTCCACACCGCCACTCTAAAGTAAACTAAAACTACTCTGCTTACAGACCTGTAGAAGTGTCTCGACCTGAAACATTATCCATTCATTCTCTCCACAGATGCTGCCTGTCCTGCTGAGGTACTCCAGCTTTTTGTGTCTATCGTCTAATTTGATCTGTCATTTTCACACCTCACCCTCTTCCATTTTTCTAGCCTCCCTCTCCCCCAATTCTCAGTCCAAAGAAGGGTCTTGACCCGAAACGTTATCCATTCATTCTCTCCACAGATGCTGCCTGTCCCGTTGAGTTACTCCAGTTTTGGTGTCTATCTTTTAAACCAGCATCTGTAGTTCCTTCCCACACTGCTTACAGTTGTTTAAGAAAGAACTGCAGATGCTGGAAAAATCGAAGGTAGACAAAAATGCTGGAGAAACTCAGCGGGTGCAGCAGCATCTATAGAGCGAAGGAATAGGTGACTATTCAAAGGAATTGTCCTCCTCACAACCTAAACCTATACCTATAGTCAGAGGGTGGTGAATCTGTGGAATTCTTTACCACAGAAGGCTGTGGAGGCCAAGTCAGTGGATATTTTTAAGGCTGAGATACAGTAGATAGATTCTTGATGAGTACGGGTGTCAGGGGTTATGGGGAGAAGGCAGGAGAATGAGGTGAGGAGGGAGAGATAGATCAGCCATGATCGAATGGTGGAGTAGACTTGATGGGCTGAAGGACCTAATTTTCCTATCACTTATGGCCTTATGACCAGTCTGAAGAAGGGTCCCGACCCGAAATGTCACCTATTCCTTCGCTCCATAGATGCTGCCTCACCCGCTGAGTTTCTCCACCATTTTTGTCTACCTGCTTACAGTTGTGTAGGTTCTGCAAGGAAGGATTTCCTTGTTCTGTTTCGGACATATGACAATAAAATACTCTTGCTTAGAGGTTTGTTACAGCAATCGGAGGCATGCCAAATATCTTTAAACTTCTATGTAAATAGAAGGTCTGGTGTGCCTTATTCCTGATTAAATCTTTCCACACCTGTGATGATAGGTTACTCAGGTTGTAAATGAGAGGCCACACGACAGACAGACAGACTTCAAAGAGCTGTAGACTAGTTATTTAGTTCTCAGTAAGTTGGCAGCTCCAGCACTGGTTGGGATCGGTGGAAAATGGCAATTACTGGGGCTGGAAGGAGCCAGTGTTCACCAAAGATCCTATAGCGAGCAAGAGAGATCACTCGAGGAAAAAGACGTAGTACGGTCATGTGCAGATTCATGGGGAATTTTCGGCCCCATTTCCGTAACCGGCTTCCGTCTCCGCACCAAAGATCCTATAGGATACTAGTGCGGAGACGGAAGAAGAGGGCAGGGGTGTGGAGAAAGAGAGGGTTGGGGGGGGCAGAGAGGGGGGTGGGGAGGGGGATGGAAGGGGCAGAAGAGGAGGTAGGGGAGAGAGTGGGGGGTGGGGGTGGTGGGAGGGGGGTGGGGGGGGGGGGCAGAGAGAGTGGGGGGGGGGGGGGCAGAGAGAGGGGGTTGGGGAGGGGGATGGGAAGGGGCAGAGAGATGGGGGAGGGGCAGAGAGAGGGGGTTGGGGAGAGAGGGTGGGGAGGGGGATGGGAAGGGGCAGAGAGAGGGGGGTTGGGGAGGGGCAGCGGTGGGGTGGGGGGGGGGGGTGAGGAGAGAGAGAGAGAGAGAGAGTCAGCAGAAAGACTAGTTGGGCAGGAAGGAACTGCAGATGCTGGTTTACACTGAAGATAGACACAAAAAGCTGGAGTAATTCAGCGGGACAGGCAGCATCTCCGGCGAGGAGGACGGGGGGGGTGACGTTTCAGCTCGAGACCCTTGGCTGGCTCAGCTGATGTAAGGCTCTGCGGTGATCAGACATCAATCAATCCCCCCCCCCCCCCCCCCCCCCCCCCGCACGCTGGGTGAGCTGTCAGTCTGAGATCCCCCCCCTCCCCAACCTGGACGGGAACTAGTATCACCAATGAGTGCCTGGCCAGCCCACTGATGGACAGCCGCTAACACACGTGCAGCTATGTCTCCTGTGTCTTTATTTAGGCAGTGGAGCGCAGGCTATATTTAGCTGGCATCAGGGGTTCCTCCCACAGCCAAGAAACTGTTCCTTCACCAATAACTTTTGCAAATGTTATGTAATATCTCACAGACATGGTACTAGAGACAATGCATCAATGTCTCCATAATTTGCAAATCCATAGTAGATGCAGTTATCTCAGCGCTCAGTCCGAACACAGTAGTTTCAAAGTGGGTGCAGTCCTGTGTGTGTGTGTGTGTGTGTGTTTGTGTGTGTGTGTGTGTGTGTGTGTGTGTGTGTGTGTGTGTGTGTGTGTGTGTGTGTGTGTGTGTGTGTGTGTGTGTGTGTGTGTGTGTGTGTGTGTGTGTGTGTGTGTGTGTGTGTGTGTGTGTGTGTGTGTGTGTGTGTGTGTGTGTGTGTGTGTGTGTGTGTGTGTGTCTGTCTGTGTGTGTGTGTGTGTGTGGGCCATAAAGCCCTCCGTTTCTTCCTCGACCGCAGCACCATCCAATCTCCCTCCACTTTATAGTTTTTTCGCACCTCAGTCTTAAATGGCCTCCCCTTTATTCTAAGACTGTGGCCCCTGGTTCTGGACTCGCCCAACATTGAGAACATTTTTCCTGCATCTAGCTTGTCCAGTCCTTGTATAATTGTATGTGTTTCTATAAGATCCCCCCACATACACTGGACGTACACTCCATTGAGGATAAATGGGGATCCTGTGGATAGGGTGAACTGTTTTAAATATCTGGGAGTCCACATCTCTGAGAATATGACATGGGCATCACACGCCTCAGCACTCGTGAGTAAGGCAAGGCAGCGCCTTTACCACCTCAGGCAATTGAGGAAATTCAGAGTGTCTCCGAGGATCCTCCAGTGCTTCTACGCAGCGGCAGTGGAAAGCATCTTGTCCGGGAACATTACCATCTGGTTTGAGAATTGCTCTGCCAAGGACAAGAAGGCTCTGCAGAGAGTAGTGCGTTCGGCCGAACGCACTATGGGAACTTCACTTGCCCCCTGCAGGAACTATACATCAGGAGGTGCAACTCCAGAGCCAACAATATCATGAGAGACCTCTTCCACCCCTGCAACGGACTGTTCCAGCTGCTACGGTCAGGCAAACGCCTCCGTTGCCATGCGGTGAGAACGGAGAGGTTGAGAAGGAGTTTCTTCCCAGAGGCCATTCGGACTGTAAACGCCTATCTCACCAGGGACTAACTCTACTGAACGTTATTCCTTCCATTATTTATTATGTAAAAGAATATGTGTGTTATGATTGTGTTTATAGTTTGTTTGGTTGTTTGGTTGTTTGTCTTTTGCACAAAAGTCCGCGAGCATTGCCACTTTCATTTCACTGCACATCTCGTATGTGTATGTGACAAATAAACTTGACTTGACGACATCCTTCTAAACTCCAGTGAATACAAGCCTAGTCTTTTCAATCTTTCCTCATATGACATTCCCGCCATCCCAGGGATCAATCTTGTGAACCTACGCTGCACTTCCTCAATCACAAGGATGTCCTTCCTCAAATTAGGAGACCAAAACTGTACACAATATTCCAGATGTGGTCTTACCAGAGCCCTATACAACTGCAGAAGAACCTCTCTACTCCTATACTGAAATCCTCTTGTTATGAAGGCCAACATTCCATTAGCTTTCTTCACTGCCTGCTGTACCTGCACGCCAATTTTCAGTGACCGGTGTACAAGGACACCCAGGTCTTGCTGTACCTCCCCCTTACCTAACCTAATCCCATTGAGATAATAATCTGCCCCCTTGTTTTTGCCACCAAAGTGGATAACCTCACATTTATCTATATTATACTGCATCTGCCACGCATCTGCCCACTCACTCAACCTGTCCAGGTCACCCTGCAACCTCCTAACATCCTCTTCACAGCTCACTCTGGCACCCAGCATTGTGTCATCCGCAAACTTGCTAGTGTTGCTCCTAATTCCCTCTTCCAAATCATTAATATATATGGTAAACAGTTACGGCCCCAACACCGAGCCTTGCGGCACTCCACTCGCCACTGCCTGCCATTCTGAAAAGGACCCGTTCACTCCTACTCTTTGCTTCCGGTCTGCCAACCAATTTTCTATCCATATCAACACCCTACCCCCAATACCATGTGCTCTAATGTTAGTCACTAGTCTCCCGTGCGGGACCTTATCAAAGGCTTTCTGAAAGTCTAGATACACTACATCCACTGGCACCCCTTCATCCATTTTACTTGTCACATCCTCAAATAATTCCAGAAGATTAGTCAAGCATGATTTCCCTTTCATAAATCCGTGTTGACTTGGGCTAATCCTTTTACTGCTCTTCAAATGCCCCATTATTACCTCTTTAATAATTGACTAGCATCTTTCCCACCACTGAAGTCAGGCTAACAGGTCTGTAATTCCCCGTTTTCTCTCTCACCCCTTTCTTGAAAAGTGGGATAACATTAGCTATCCTCCAATCCACACAAACTGATCTAGATGCTGGTAAGTAACATAGAAACATAGATAATAGGCGCAGGAGGAGGCCATTTGGCCCTTCAAGCCAGCACCGCCATTCATTGTGATCATGGCTGATCATCTACAATCAGTAACCCGTGCCTGCCTACGCCCCATATCCCTTGATTCCGCTAGCTCCCTAGAGCTCTATCTAGCTTTTAAATACATCCAGTGAATCGGCCTCTACTGTATTCTGTGGCAGAGAATTCCACGAATTCACCTCCCCATCCTCCAGTTTAAACCGAAGCGCCCAGTGGAACATATCCCATTTTGGGTCATTCTTCAGCTAAGCCCCTCGAGCTCTATCTAGCTTTATAAATACTGCCTGTCCCGCTGAATCGAATCTATCTCTACTGTATTCATGTGGCATTTTACATTATTTTATGTACTGGTGTTGGTTTGTGATGGACACTTGGACCGAGATACAGTGAAACACTTTGTTCCGCATGTTATCCAGTCAAATCGTACAGTGCCTGTGGAAGGGCCGAATGGCCTACTCCTGCACCTATTGTCTATTGAAAGAGAAAATAAACAGTGTTTAAGAAAGAACTGCAGATGCTGGTAAAATCTACGGTAGACTAAAAAATGCTGGAGAAACTCAGCATCTATGGAGCAAAGGAATTGGCGATGTTGGCGAGTGGATGAGAACATGTGATAACAACAAACTACTGTCAAAGGGCGATCGATGGGTAGCATGGACTCGGTGGGCCAAAGGGCCTGTTTCAGTGTTGTATCTCTAAAACTAAAACAAAGCATTGCAGGAACTCAGCGGGTCACGCAGCATCTGTGAAGGGAAATAGACAGATGATGTTTCTGGTCAGTCTGAGGAAGGCTGTCGACCCGAAACGTCACCCATTCCTTCTCTCCAGAGATGCTGCCTGTCCCACTGATTTACTCCAGCTTTTTTTGTGTCTATCTTCGGTTGAAATCAGCATCTGCAGTTCCTTCCTTGACGAACATAGGGAGACGTTTTGGGTCGGAATCCACCTTCAGACTGATTAAACCCGTCGCACGGTACGAGTTCTTTCCACGAGTTCTCCCGAGTTTGCCCTGATTCGAACTCGGAGATTTATGGTGATGGCCGCTCGTCGGTACTCGGGGCTCTCGTGGACATTTTTCAACATGTTGAAAAATCTTCACGAGTCTTCCTGTGCTTACCTGCCATTAGCGAGTCTTCCCGAGTACCTGCTGTTAGCGCTAAGAGACGTCCCCGAGCTCCGACGTACCCGCTACGTTCATTCTCCGTGCTTACCACGAGTTTGATTTTTTTTAAACTTGGGAGAGCTCTTGGAATGAACTCATACCGTGGGACAGGGCTATTAGGGTGGGGGAAATAAAGGTAGAAGAGAGGTGTGGGCAAGTCAAAGACTGGCGAGTGAAAGTTGGATACAGATGAAGGGGAATTGGGGGGGGGGGGGGGATAGGCAGATGTTCGGACAAAGGCCAGAGATCTCTGCATAGATGCTGCCTCACCCGCTGAGTTTCTCCAGCATCTTCTTAAATAAACTGCTTGCAGTAACATATAATGTTACCGGCACAGAGAGAGTGCAGATATACTGTTTACTTTGTGAGCTCCATGCACACAAGGAATGTCACTGCACTGTTGCATTTGATGATCAAGTAATCTGAATCTGGATCTGAATCTGTGAAGGAGATAAGTAGAAAGCAACTTGGATGGAGATAAAGAACAAAAGAGTGTGGGAGAGGGCCGAGTGCTAAAGGATTACAGAGAGACATTATGAATATAGAACACTTCTATACAAAAGAAACATACTAGGGGTCTGTATAGTACCACTGTCATAGTGTGTAGGAAGGAACTGCAGATGCTGGTTTAAACCAATAATGGACGCAAAATGCTGGAGTAACTCAGCGGGCCAGGCAGCATCTCTGGAGAGAAGGAATGGGTGACTTTTCGGATCGTGACCCTTCTTCAGACCATAGTCCTGGAGGATTTCACTTCACAAATATTAACTGGGACTGCCTTATGGGCCCGTCCCACTTAGGCGATTTTTTCGGCGACTGTCATAGTCGTAGCGGGTCACCGTAAAAATGGCGACTGGACCCCCTCCCCCCCCTTACGACAATGTCTACGACAACCTATCCCCTAGTCGACGTCAAGCTGTGGCAATCTACCGACAACCGGCGACCCATTACGACCACACCTACGACAACCTACGTCCACCCACCACAAGCTACGACAAGGTAAGACAATTCAGTCGCCGGTACCTGTCGCCGGTTGCTGTAGGTTGATGGAATTCTCCAAAGTCTGCACCGGCGACAACCCACGTCATCCGGGCGACAACACCATCGTCACGCTACGATCGTTGGCGTCAAGCCCACGACCGCCAACTGTCGCCGAAAAGTTTTGAACATTTCAAAATCCAGCGGCGACCAGAAAAAAGGTACGACTCTTTGGGCGACTGAGGAGACCAGACAGGCGACACCCAGGCGACCATGTGGCGACAGCCTAGTCGCCTGTAGTCGCCTAAGGGCATTAGTGTAAAAGGTTGAGAGAGGGCAGAGTTAATAGTTGTGTTGAGGGGAGCATTTTGATACAGTGCGTGATGGATAATGTTGCTAGAATTTAGAAGATTGAGGGGGGATCTTATAGAAACTTACAAAATTCTTAAGGGTTTGGACAGGCTAGATGCAGGAAGATTGTTCCAGATGTTGGGGAAGTCCAGGACAAGGGGTCACAGTTTAAGAATAAAGGGGAAATCCTTTAGGACCGAGATGAGAAAACATTTTTCGCACAGAGAGTGGTGAATCTCTGGAACTCTCTGCCACAGAGGGTAGTTGAGGCCAGTTCATTGGCTATATTTAAGAGGGAGTTAGATGTGGCCCTTATGGCTAAAGGGATCAGGCAGTATGGAGAGAAGGCAGGTACAGGATACTGATTTGGATGATCAGCCATGATCATATTGAATGGCGGTGCAGGCTCGAAGGGCAGAATGGCCTACTCCTGCACCTATTGTCTATGTTTCTATGTTTCTCACACAAAGGGTGGTGGGTGTAAGGAACGAGCTGCCGGTGCAGGTAGTTGAAGCAGGGACTATTGCAGATTAAGAAACATTCAGACAGGTACATGGATCGGACAGGGTTAGAGGGATATGGGCCAAATGAAGGCAGGTGGGACTAGTGTAGGTGGGACATGTTCGTCGGCGTGGGCAAGGTGGCCAGAAGAGCTCTATGACTCTAGGTCAGATGGATTCCGGGGCTGGAGGACACAGGCTTAGGGTGAGGGGAGAGATGTAAAAGGAACCTCTGAGGTAATGTTTGATCCTAAAAGCCCTGTCCCACGGTACGAGTTCATTCCAAGAGGTCTCCCAAGTTTGCCCTGATTCGAACTCAGAGATTTACGGTAATGGCCACTCGTCGGTACTCGGGGCTCTCGTGGACATTTTTCATGAATCTTCACGAGTCTTCTCGTGCTTACCTGCTGTTAGCGAGCCTTCCCGACTACCTGCCGTTAGTGTTACGAGCCGCTAAGAGACATCCCCGAGCTCCGACGTACCCGCTACGTTCATTCTCCGTGCTTACCACGAGTTAGACTTTTTTTTAACTCGGGAGAGCTCTTGGAATAAACTCGTACTGTGGGACAGGGCTATAATTTGTTCCAGAAGGAACTGCAGATGCTGGAAAAATCGAAGGTTGACAAAAATGCTGGAGAAATTCAGCGGGTGAGGCAGCATCTACTGAGCGAAGGAATCGGTGACGTTTTGGGTCGAGAACCTTCGCTCCATAGATGCTGCCTCATCCGCTGAGTTTCTCCAGCATTTTTGTCTACGTAATTTCATCCATGTACCTTGTACCTTTCGGCTCCCTCTCCCTTGACTCTCAGTCTGAAGGGTCTTGGCACCTATTCATTTTCTCCAGAGATGCTGCCTGACCAGCTGAGTTACTCCAGCACTCTGCGTCTATCATGGAATGAGCTTGCCAGAGCAAGCTACAGGAATGGATACATTCACTATTTTCAAGAGACATTTGGACAGGTGTGTGGATAGAAAGAATTTAGAGGGATATGGGCCAAATGCCAACACAGAATGCCAACTTGGTCGGCTTGGGCAAGTCGGGAAGAAGGGCCTGTTTCCGTGCTGCACCACGAAGGAAGGAGCATTTCTACCGCTGCACCATTGGGAGTGGCCAGGAGAGACGGGGTGGGAAGGTGAGAGGGAGGGGGATGAGAAGGGGGGGGGCAAGATGGGATGGGAGGGCTAGAGAGAGGGGAGGGAGAGATGGAGGGGGAGGGGGAGAGAGGAGGGAGGGAGGGGGGGGGCGAGAGGGGGGGGGGGGGGAGGAGGGAGGGGGGGGGGGGGGGGGGAGGGAGGGGGGGGGGGAGAGAGGGAGGGGAGAGGGAGAGAGAGGGAGGGGGGAGAGAGGGAGAGAGAGGGGGGGGGGGAGGAGAGGGGGAGGGATGGAGAGGGGGGGGGGGAGGGGGAGAGAGAGGGGGAGGGGGAGGGGAGAGGGGGAGGAGGGGGAGGGGGGGGGGGGGGGGAGAGGGGGGGGGGGGGGGAGAGAGAGGAGGGGGGAGGGGGCGAGAAGAGGGAGGGAGAGGCGAGGGAGGGAGGGGGGAGGGGGGAGAGGAGGGAGGGGGGGAGAGGGAGAGAGAGGGGGGGGGGGGGGGAGGGGAGGGGGGCGAGGGAGGGGGGGGGCGAGGGAGGGGGGGGGAGAGAGGGAGAGGGATTGGAGGGAGAGTGTAAGTAAGTAAGTAAGTAATTTTTATTTATATAGCACTTTTAAATCAAATCACGTTGAAGCCAAAGTGCTTTACAGAGAAAAAAAATGTGATTATCATACATCCATACAAAACAAAAAAGATGAAAAAAAAGACACAATACACCATAGGATTCTCGGAGTGGGGCCGAGAGAGTGGGTGGGTTGAGGGGGAGGGGGGACGAGAAAAATTAAAGTGAGCGTGAAGATCTAGTGGGGGTAGGAAAACCAGCAAAGAGCAGAGGGAGTGAGGGAAGGAGAGGGGAGTTGAGACAGAGAGATGGAGAGCGGATGGAAGGGATCCAGAGAGTCACGTCATTGATAACGATTTACAATGCCCTGGTTTGCTGCTGGACATCTATAAATAATTCCAGATGCAACTTTTCCCACTTTATATTTGTACATTCACACCACCGGATCTTCCTGTTCCTGCAACCACTTAAAATATTCTCATAATAAAGGAAAAAACGGGGAGATGAAAGCAAGATCTTAAATAAATTGTACAGTGGATAAATCAGTGTTCCTGTCGATCCTTGATTGGACTTTACTGGCTTTGCCTTGCGCTAAACGTTATTCCCTTACCGTGCATCCGTACACAGTGAATGGCTTGATTGTAATCATGTATTATCTTTCTGCTGACTAGTTAGCACGCAACAAAAAGCTGTACCTCGGGTAGAGTGAGATGTAATGCTGAGGCTCTATAAGGCGCTGGTCAGGCCGCATTTGGAGAATTGTGAGCAAATTTGGGCCGTATATCTGAGGAAGGATGTGCTAGCTCTGGAGAAGAGGGTCCAGAGGAGGTTTACAAGAATGATCGCAGGAATTAGTGGGTTAGCATATGATGAGCATTTGACAGCACTGGGCCTCTACTCGCTGGAGTTTAGAAGGTTGAGGGGGGACCTCATTGAAACGTACAGAACAATGAAAGGCATAGAGTGGATGTGGAGAGGATGTTTCCACTGGTGGGAGAGTCTAGGACCAGAGGTCACAGCCTCAGAATTAAAGGGTGCTCCTTTAGAAAGGAGGCAAGGAGGAATTCCTTTAGTCAGAGGGTGGTGAATCTGTGGAACTCATTGCCACAGAGGGCTGTGGAGGCCAAGTCAGTGGATATTCTTAAGGCAGAGTTTGACAAATTCTTGATTTGAATGGGTCAGGGGTTATGGGGAGAAGGCAGGAAAATGGGATTAGGTGGCAGGGATCAAAGGTGGAGTAGACTCGATGGGCCGAATGGCCTAATTCTACCCCTATAACTTGTGAACGTGACAACAAACTAAACTACTCCCTCCTCCTCTCACCACCTTTCCCCATCTGTGACATTCTCCGTCAACTACCCAATTTGGGAACCGGCCCATCGGCCCATCGAGTCCGCACCGTCCACTAGTACTATCCTCAACACGAAGGACAATGTACAATTTTACCAGGGTCAATTAACCTACAAACTGTATGTCTTGGAGTTTTATGGCCCTGTCCCACGGTACGAGTTCATTCCAAGAGTTCTCCCGAGTTTCCCCTGATTCGAACTCGGAGATTTACGGTAATGGCCACTCGTCAGTACTCGGGGCTCTCGTGGACATTTTTCAACATATTGAGAAATCTTCACGAGTCTTCCCATGCTTACCTGCTGTTAGCGAGTCTTCCCAAGTACCTGCTGTTAGCGTTACGAGCCGCTAAGAGACGTCCCCGAGCTCCAACGTACCCGCTACGTTCATTCTACGTGCTTACCACAAGTTTGATTTTTTTTAAACTCGGGAGAGTTCTTGGAATGAACTCGTACCGTGGGACAGGGCCATACGGTAGACAAAAGATGCTGGAGAAACTCAGCGGGTGAGGCAGTATCTTTGGAAGTGAATGGACAGGCAGGGTTTCGGGTCGTGACCCTTCCTCAAACGAATCAGTCTGAAGGACAGTCCCGACCTGAAACATCATCCAAAGATGCTGCCTGATCTACTGAGTTCCTCCAGCGCTTTGTGTTTTGCTCAAGATTCCAGCGCCTGCAGTCTCTTGCGTCTCCCCAGTCGCTCAGTGGGCCAGCAAACATCCATGGTCGAGTCGCTGCCTCACAGCGCCAGAGATCCGGGTTCGATCCTGACTACGGGTGCTGTCTGTATACTGTTTGTGCAGTACAGGCAGCATCTCTGCAGAGAAGCAATGGGTGACGTTTCGGGTCAACTCTACTCACTTGTATTCACTGGAGTTTAGAAGGATGAGGGGGCTTCTTATAGAAACATATAAAATTATTATATGACTGGACAAGCTAGATGCAGGAAAAATGTTCCCAATGTGGGGCGAGTCCAGAACCAGGGGCCACAGTCTTAGAATAAAGGGGAGGTCATTTAAGACTGAGGTGAGAAAAAACTTTTTCACCCAGAGAGTTGTGAATTTATGGAATTCCCTGCCACAAAGGGCAGTGGAGGCCAAATCACTAGATGGATTTAAGAGAGAGTTAGATAGAGCTCTAGGGGCTAGTGGAGTCAAGGGATATGGGGAGAAGGCAGGCACGGGTTATTGATAGGGGACGATCAGCCATGATCGCAATGAATGGCGGTGCTGGCTCGAAGGGCCGAATGGCCTCCTCCTGCACCTATTTTCTATGTTTCTATGTAAAACCCTTCCTCAGACTGACCAGAAACATCATCTGTCTATTTCCCTTCACAGATGCTGCCTGACCCGCTGAGTTCCTCCAGTGCTTTGTTTTTGTTTTAGAGATACAGCACTGAAGCAGGCCCTTCGACCCACCGAGTCCATGCTGACCATCGATCGCCCTTTGACAGTAGTTCTATGTTATCCCATGTTCTCATCCACTCCTTACACACAAGGGGCAATCTTCAGAATACTTTTTCTACAGTTTAGTATTTCAATCAGGCTTCTAATCTTGGCTGTGTCAGCCACACCATGACCCTCACCCTCACCCTCACCCTCACCCTGACCCTCCCACCCCCACTCTCACCCTCACTCTCACTCACCCTCACTCACTCTCACCCTACCCTCACCCTCACTCTCACCCTCACTCTCACCCTACCCTCACTCTCACCCTCACCTTCACTCTCTCTCACCCTCACTCATTCTCACCCTCACTCTCACCCTCACCCTCACCTTCACTCTCTCTCACCCTCACTCACTCTCACCCTCACTCTCACTCACTCTCACTCTCACCCTCACTCACTCTCACCCTCACTCACTCTCACCCTCACTCTCTCACCCTCACTCTCACTCACCCTCACTCACCCTCACTCACTCTCACCCTCACTCACTCTCACCCTCATTCTCATTCACTCTCACCCTCACTCTCTCTCACCCTCACTCACTCTCACCCTCATTCTCATTCACTCTCACCCTCACTCTCTCTCACCCTCACTCACTCTCACCCTCACTCTCACCCTCACTCACTTTCACCCTCTCACCCTCACTCACACTCTCACTCTCACACTCACATTCACCCTCACTCTCACCCGTGGAGGCCAAGTCAATGGGTATTTTTACGGCAGAGATAGCTTCTTGATTAGTACGCGTGTCAGGGTTTATGGGGCGAAGGCAGGAGAATGGGGTTAGGAGGGGGAGAGATAGATCAGCCATGATTGAATGACGGGATAGACAATGGGCCAAATGGCCTAACTCTGCTCCTATCACTTATGAACATGAAACAAGGAAAGGGATAAGGAGATAGAGAGAGAACAGGCGTGAAAGGATGTAGGTGGAAGTGGCCAGTCTGCCAACATCCACCCAGAAACAAAGTAGGTGCAAATATGCTGCCCAGGTGACGGCCACGATACCATTGCGTCAGGGAGAGAGGAGCGGGGAGAGAGGTGCTGGAAGGACTGGGCTGTAATCAGAGGCAGCAGAAGATGATCATCAAGAAAAGAGCAAGTGTGTAAATGATACATCACCGCGGCAGTGAGATCGGCGGGTGCCGGCTGAGGATGTAAACAATGGCAAGCGGCGTTCCAGGGGAGATTCACCTGTCGTGTGTTTTCACAAAGTCCCATTCCTTCCGGATGCCGTTCTGTAAACAAGAGGGAGAGAGAGATAGAGAGAGAGAGAGAGAGAGAGAGGCATGTTTGAGGAGCCTGTGTGTGTAGCGAGTGGAGAAATGACAGAGGTGAAGCAGACCAAAAATATCCCTGCGCCGGCAAAAGCAGGTGAGCCCCACTAGCAGCACTGGCCTAGGGGGGTGGTCTTAAAACCAGATGGAGAGAGGGAGAGGGAGAGAGGTAGAGAGGGAGAGAGAGAGGGGGAGAGGGGGAGAGAGAGATGTTGACATCACCGCAGATGGAAAATAAAGAGTGCACTAGGTGGGGGCTTCACACAGACAAGAACAGAATGGCAATGGTCATCTCAGAGGCAGGCAGTGTAGGGGGGGGGGGGGGAGAGAGAGAGAGAGACACAGAGAGAGTGAGAGGGGGAGAGAGAGAGAGATAGGGGGAGAGAGAGAGCGAGAGAGGGAGAGGGGGAGAGAGAGGGAGAGAGAGAGGGAGAGAGAGAGAGAGAGTGAGTGAGAGAAAGAGTGAATGTGAGAGAGAGAGAGAGAGAGAGAGTGAGATAGTGAGTGTGAGAGAGAGAGAGAGAGAGAGGGGGAAAGAGAGAGTGAGAGAGAAAGAGAGAGAACGAGAGAGAGTGGGAGAGAAAGTGAGAAAAAGGAGAGAAGAATCTCTGTCATAATGTCATAAGGGATAGTAGAATTAGGCCATTCTGCCCATCAAGTCTACTCCGTCATTCAATCATGGCTGATCTATTTCTCCCTCTTAACCCCATTCTCCTGCCTACTGACGGCCCCCACAGCCTTCTGTGGCAAAGAATTCCACAGATTCACCCAATCTGACTAAAGAAATTCCTCCTCATCTCCTTCCTAAAAGAACATCCTTTAATACTGAGGCTGTGACCTCTAAACCTAGACTCTCCCACTAGTGGAAACATCCTCTCCACATCCACTCTATCCAGGCCTTTCACTATTCTGTATGTTTCACAATAAGCTCCCCCCGTATTCTTCTAAACACTGGAGTACAGGCCCAGTGCTGTCAAACGCTCATCATATGTTAACCCACACATTCCTGGGTTCATTCTTGTAAACCTCCTCTGGACCCTCTTCTCCAGAGCCAGCACATCCTTCCTCAGATATGGTGCCCAGAATTGCTCACAATATTCCAAATGCAAACTGACCAGCACCTTATAGAGCCTCAGCATTACATCGCTGTTTTTGTATACAAGCCCTCGTGAAATAAATGCTGGCATTGAGTTTGCTCTCTTTAATACCATCCTGGCAGTTTGAGTAAAGTGAGTTCCAAGGGTCTCCCTCTGAGAGGAAAGACAATTGCCTAATCACTAATTTAATCCCTGCAATCTCTCCTTGACTGGCCGAGAGACTTGCTGAGAGAATGGAGCAGCTGGGCTTTTATACTCCGGAGTTTAGAGGGATGAGAGGATATCTTATTGAAACATATAAGATTATTAAGAGTTTGGACACGCTAGAGGCAGGAAACATGTTCCCGATGTTGGGGGAGTCCAGAACCAGGGGCCACAGTTTAAGAATAAGGAGTAAGCCATTTAGAACGGAGATGAGGAAACACTTTTTCTCACAGAGAGTGGTGAGTCTGTGGAATTCTCTGACTCAGAGGGCGGTGGAGGCAGGTTCTCTGGATGCTTTCAAGAGAGACCTAGATAGGGCTCTTAAAGATAGCGGAGTCAGGGGTTATGGGGAGAAGGCAGGAACAGGGTACTGATTGGGGATGATCAGCCATGATCACATTGAATGGCAGTGCTGGCTCGAAGGGCCGAATGGCCTACTCCTACACCTATTGACTATAGTCACATTACAATATATGGACACACTTATCTGTGTTATAGTTAATGCCTACTATGTTCTGTGTGCTGAAGCAAAGCAAGAATTTCATTGTCCTATACAGGGATACATGACAATAAACTCACTTGAACTTGAACTTGTACAATCTGCATTTACCCAGGGAGGGAAAAATGAAAGGCAGAGGATATAGTTTTAAGGTGAGAGAGGAAAGATTTACTTGGAACCCAAGAAGCAACCTTTTCCAGCCAGAGGGTGGGTGGTGGGTGTATGACCGAGCTGCCAGAGGAGGTAGTTGAGGCAGGGACTAGAACATTTGTCTGTTGTAGTAAGAAGGAACTGCAGATGCTGGTTTACACCGAAGATAGGCACAAAAAGCTGGAGCAAATCAGCAGGATGGGCAGCATCTCTGGAAAGAGGGAATAGGTGAGGTTTCAGGTCGAGACATTTCTTCAGATGGAAGACGATAAGACGGATAAAAAATATCTACCTGTATTCAGCCTTAAAATTATTCCCTGCCTCCATGCCGTCTGTGGCAAAGATTTCCACAGATTCACCACCTTCTGACCAAAGAAATCTCTCCTCATCTCCATCCTAAAATAAGTCCTTTAATTCTGAGGCTGTGCCCTCTGGTCCTGGACTCTCCCACTAGTGGAAACATCCTCTCCACATCCACTCTATCCAGGCCTTTCACTGTTCTGTATGTTTCAAAGAGGCCCCCCCTCAGTCTTGTAAACTCGGTCCTAAGTCCTGTCTCCTCCGCGCCCACCAGCCCAGCCCAGTGAGAGGTACTTTGATGCATCTTGTAGCATCAATTCTCTCTACATTGACGACACATGTGCCCATTAGTTTAACGGCTCGTTATCTTGTGCACCGCTCGTAAAGCAGAGCCCAGAAGCAGGTGAAACATGCAGAGCCCAGAGGCAGGTGAAACATGCAGAGTCCAGAGTCTAATGTAACGGCTGCAGAATGACAACATTCTGCACACCTGTACATGTCAGGTGTGTTAGACTGACGGGCCCGTGAGTGAGCACAGGGATTGTAAGCTGCATCAAGTGGAGTAACAAAGAACTGCAGGTGCTGGTTTACACCAAAGATAGACACAAAATGCTGGAGTAACTCAGCGGGTCAGGCAGCATCTCTGGAGAACATTTCGGCTCGGGACCCTTCTTCAGACTGATTGTGGGGGGGGGGGGGGGTTGGAAAATGGAATTCAAAAGACCAGGACAAGTCAGGGCCGGCAACAGATGAGCTCAGGCTGGAGAAACTCAGCGGGTGCGGCAGCATCTATGGGGCGAAGGAATAGGTGACGTTTCGGGTCAAGACCCTTCTTCAGACTTTCCAACATCTGCAGTTTCTTCCTAAACAGCTCAGGCGGGATTGTTCTGATTTGTTTGCTGCAAAGGCAAGTCAAATTTCACTACACTGTTTGTGATAATAAATGTCCTTTGTGCCTTTGTTGGCTCGGGGACGGGGTGATCACAAGAGGGATACTTCGCTGTGAACCGTAGAACTGGTTAACCAACGCCTGGAGGATACCCATGCGGTCACAGGGAGAACTCCACGCAGACAGCAACCGAGGTGGGGATCGAACCCGGGCCTTGGACGCTGTGAGGCAACGGCTCTAGGGGGGTAAGCCATTTAGAACGGAGACGAGGAAACACTTTTTCTCACAGAGAGTGGGGAGTCTGTGGAATTCTCTGCCTCAGAGGGCGATGGAGGCAGGTTCTCTGGATGCTTTCAAGAGAGAGCTAGATAGGGCTCTTAAAGATAGCAGAGTCAGGGGATATGGGGAGAAGGCAGGAACGGGGTACTGATTGGGGATGATCAGCCATGATCACATTGAATGGTGCTGGGCTCGAAGGGACAAATGGCCTACTCCTGCACCTGTTGTATATTGTCTAAGGCAGGGGAATGGGGTTAGGAAGGATAGATAGATCAGCCATGATTGGATGGGGGAGTAGACTTGATGGGCCGAATGGCCTAATTCTACTCCAGTTCCTCATGACCCCTCACCCTCACACGCCCACTTTCCTTTGATGTGCGGTGTTTACTGTGGCCATGATTGAAGGGAGGTGGCCTGGCATGTTTGTGCCCTGATCGTACTAAATCAGTGTGTGATAAGGCTGGGTGTACAAAGCCAGGGCAGACAATGGAGCCACAGAGCGGGAACGCCACACAGACTGCCAGCCCGCACTCCTCCCCCCCCCCCCCCTCCCCTCCCCCCCCCACACCCACACCCTGGCCCAGGCCATCCCAGTCCTCCCCTCCCCTCCCGCTCGCTCTGTTTGCCCAGTTGCTGCGCGACCCATTGCCAGTAATCATTAACTCCACACGTACTAACGACTCTGTGTGAGAAAGGACGGCAGATGCTGGTTTAAATCGAAGGTGGACACAAAATGCTGGAGTAGCTCAGCGGGACAGGCAGCGTCTCTGGAGAGAAGGAATGGGCGACAATTCAGGTCGAGACCCTTCATCAGACTGATGTCGGGGGAGGGGGCGGGGGTCTCGACCTGACCTGCCTCTCTGTGTGAAAAAGTTTTTGTTAGACATCTCCACCCTGGGGGAAAATGCTCTGACTGTCTACTCTATCTATGCCTCTCATAATTTGATATAGTTCCATCAGGTCTCCCCTCAACCTCCGACATTCCAGAGAAAACAATCCAATTCCCGGGATGGCGGGACTGTCATATGCTGAGAGAATGGAGCAGCTGGGCTTGTACACTCTGTAGTTTAGAAGTATGAGAAGGCATCTTATTGAAACATATAAGATTATTAAGGGTTTGGACACGCTAGAGGCAGGAAACAAGTTCCCGATGTTGGGCGAGTCCAGAACCAGGGGCCACAATTTAAGAATAAGCAGTAAGTCGTTTACAACGGAGACGAGGAAACACTTTTTCTCACAGAGAGTGGTGAGTCTGTGGAATTTTCTGCCTCAGAGGGCGGTGGAGGCCGGTTCTCTGGATGCTTTCAAGAGAGAGCTAGATAGGGCTCTTAAAAACAGCGGAGTCAGGGGATATGGGGAGAAGGCAGGAACAGGGTACTGATTGGCAAGAGCGGAACTCGCTATAAAAACGTGGAGGGGACGGGGGACACCATTTTTTGGCGGCCACGTGCGCATGCGCACACTCACACGTGCGAGGCTTCGGAGGCTCAATCCAGCGCTAAAAGCGGAGATTTTAAAATCGGGATCACAAAAACTTGGGGGGGATGTCCCCCACCTCTCAAAACATGGGGGGGGGACGTGTCCCCTCTGGCCCCCCCTGGGTATTCCGCCCCTGCTGATTGGGGATGATCAGCCATGATCACATTGAATGGCGGTGCTGGCTCGAAGGGCCGAATGGCCTACTCCTGCACCTATTGTCTATTGACCCAAAACATCACCCATTGCTTCCCTGACATCAGTCTGAAAAAGGGTCTCGACCCGAAACATTGCCCATACCTTCTCTCCAGAGATGCTCTGCCTGCCCCACTGAGTTACTCACAGCTCTACCATCTAAGCAGTGTACACTAGGGGGGTCATTATTTCTATACACTCCATGGTGGAGAGGGGTAGGGGGTAGGAGGGGGGAAGGAGGAAGGAATAGTCCACGCCTTTATTCCTACTACCAAAGTGCATGACCACACATTTTGCCACCCTGTATTCCATTTGCCACTTCTTTGCCCACTCTCCCAACCAGTCCAAGTTATTTATTTATCCACATCCCTCTATTCCCTGCTTGTCCATGTGCTAATCCAAAAAGCCTCTTAAACACCACAACCATATCTGCCTCCACCTCCTCCCCTGGCAGCGCGTTCCAGGCACCCACCACCCTCTGGGTAAAAAAAACTTGCCCCGCACATCTCCATTGAACATTTCCCCCTCGTACATTATATACCATGCCCTCTAGAAAAATGTTCTGACTGTCTCTACCCTATCTACCCCTCTCATAAAGTTATATACTTCGATCAAGTCTCAAACATCGAAAATAGGTGCAGGAGGAGGCCATTTGGCCCTTCGAGCCAGCACCGCCATTCATTGTGATCATGGCTGATCATCCACAATCAATAACCCGTGCCCTGCTTTCTCCCCATATCCCTTGATTCCGCTAGCCCCTAGAGCTCTATCTAACTCTCTTTTAAATTCATCCAGCAAATTGGCCCTCTGTGGCAGAGAATTCCGCAAATTCACAACTCTCTGGGTGAATTTATTTTTTCTCATCTCAGTTTTAAATGACCTCCCCTTTATTCTTAGACTGTGGCCCCTGGTTCTGGACTCCCCCATCATTAGGAACATTTTTCCTACATCTAGCTTGTCCAGTCCTTTTATCAATGTATACGTTTCTATAAGATTCCCTTTCATCCTTCTAAATTCCAGTGAATACCAGCCCAGTTTCCACTCAAGCTCTGGTGTTTCAGAAAAAAACACGAAGCCTAGACCAACTCACATCACAGTATCCCTCTATTCCCTGCATATCCATGTGCCTATCTAAAAGTCTCTTGGAAGCCACTTCTCCCTTTTATAACGCTGGTGATTTGGGATTCCTGAAGCCACAGGTACCAGAGAGTAAGTGATGAGACCAGTCAGTGAGGCCCAACAGTGGATGTACTTCCTGCGGCAGCTGAGGAAGCACAATCTTTCACAGGCAATGATGGTCCAATTCTACACGGCCATCGTAGAGTCTGTCCTCACCTTCTCCATCATGGTCTGGTTTGGCTCAGCCACCAAACTCGACACCTGGAGGCTGCAGCGAATCATCCGATCAGCAGAGAAGGTTATTGGCTGCAACCTTCCCTCCATTGACGAACTGTACACTGCAAGGGCCAGGAAGCGAGCGGGTAAGATCATCTCTGACCCCTCTCACCCTGGCCACAAACTCTTTGAATCACTTCCCTCTGGAAGGCGACTCTGGATTGTCAAAGCTGCCACTGCCAGACATAAAAACAGCTTTTTTTCCACATGTAGTAGCTCTACTCAATAACCAAAAATCTGTAGCCTCCTTTTGCTCTGGTATTTTATTTAATTCACATGTTTAATCAATAATGTTTTATTGTTAATGTTTAATGTTTTTTGTGGCATTCCTAACTATCACTGTACGTCATGTTGTCACTTACGTGCGGAGCACCAAGGCAAATTCCTTGTATGTGAATACTTGGCCAATAAACTTATTCATTAATTCATTCATTCATTCATTTTCATCATCCGTCGGAAAGAACTGCAGATGCTGGTTTAAACCGAAGGCACAAAATGCTGGAGTAACTCAGCGGGACGGGCTGCTTCTCTGGAGAGAAGGAATGGGTGACATTTCGGGTGGAGACCCTTCTTCGGTCTGAGGAAGGGTCTCGACCCGAAACGTCACCAGTACTGCCCGTCCCGCTGAGTTACTCCAGCATTTTGTGTCTACCTTTTCATTGTCTCTCTGGTTATGATTATGGTCAATTTGATCAACAGAAAGTTGAGGGTGTTTGCACAGCTTATCTGGTCACTGGTCAATTCACTGGTCAAGTCCTGGAGAGACAGCATGCTGAGGTCATTAACTGACAGCCAACTAAGAAAACGCTTCACAGCTCAACAGCAGGTTCCATACACCCACAACCCTCTGAAATAGTTGTCACTCAGGTTCCTGTTAAATCTTTCCCCCTCTCACCTTAAACCCATGTCCTCTGGCTTTTGATTGCCCTACTCTGGGTAAAAGACTCTGTGCACCTACACTATCTATTCCCCTCGTGATTTTGTACACCTCTGTAAGATCGCCCCTCAGCCTCCTTCTGAACCTTCTTCTGAACCTTCTGAATTTTGGAGTCGGCAGGGCAGTACTCTGCATATCGCCAACTTGGACAATTTTATTATTTTTTTAAATCAAGCTAATTAACCTACAAACCCGTACATCTTTGGAGTGTGGGAGGAAACCGAAGTTCTCGGATAAAACCCACGCAGATCACGGGGAGAGCGGACAAACTCCATACAGACAGCATCCGTAGTCGGGATCGAACCCAGGTCTCTGGCGCTGCATTTTGCTGCAAGGCAGCAACTCTAACGCTGCGCCACCGTGACTGCCCAAGGAGTAAAGTCGCTCCAAGGAGTAATGTCCGAGCATGCGCAACATCTCCCTATCTAACTCAGGCTTGTGGGACCGGAAGGCAGGGAGGGATGCGGGCCTGATGTGGGGAGGGATTAGCGTGGATGTGAATCACAGTCAGCATGGTGGGGATGGGCCGAATGGACTGGTTCCTGTACTGTACATTCCTATCACTCTGTGTGCATTTATTGCGACGTCACACTAAAAGAAAAGTAGAGTGAGGCCACACCCAGAGAGTGCAGGGATCGTCAGTAGAGTTGACTTGTGCTTTTGTTAATAAAGGCTGCCCTCTGCTGTAGCAGCAGCCTTCACTTGCTGCTCCATTCTCCGAGGAACTCCTCCACTTTGGAGTTAAAAGAGCAGCGCATTTTTAACGACGGACTTTATTCCTTTTGGTTTTAGTGGTCGGGGCCATCTGACATGGCAAAAGAATCCACAGCTTGAACGACGGCAACTTGATCGTGAATAGAGTGGATGTGGAGAGTCTAGGACTAGAGGGCACAGCCTCGGAATTAAAGGACGTTCTTTTAGGAGTGCTAGCTAGGGCTCTTGAAGATAGCGGAGTCAAGGGATATGGGGAGAAGGCAGGAACGGTGGTACTGATTGTGGATGATCAACCATGCTCACACTGAATGGTGATGCTGGCTCAAAGGGCCGAATGGCCTAGTCCTGCATCTATTGTCTATTGTCTATTGAGAAAAGGAGAAACATTTTTAGTCAGAGGGTGGTGAATCTGTGGAATTCTCTGCCACAGAAGGCTGCAGAGGCCGTCAGTGGATATTTTTAAGTCAGCGATAGATAGATTCTTGATTGGTGCGTGTGTCAGAGGTTATGGGGAGAAGGTAGGAGAATGGAGTTAGGAGGGAGGGATAGATCAGCCATGATTGAATGGCCGAGTAGACTTGATGGGCCAAATGGCCTAATTCTACTCCTATCCCTTATGACCTTATGAAAGCCTTCAACATCGGACAATGAACAAATAAATGAACCGGCATGTGTGTGTTCAAATACACAGGAATGAGAAACACAAACACATTCACACGTGTGCACACACACACACGTACACACACACACACACGTACACACACGTATATACACACACGTGCACACACACATGCACACAAACACACGCACACGTATACACGCACACACACGTATACATGCACACACACGCACACACACACGTACACACACGCACACACACACACACACACATACACACACACGTACATTCACACACACACACACATAAACACGCACACACGTACACTCACACACACGCGCACACACGTACACACACACACGTACACACACACACGTGCACACACACACGTACACACTTACACATACGTACACATACACACACATACATACACACACACACACACACGTACACACACGCACACACACACACAAGGGTCTGGGAACGAGGGGTATTGATTTGGACTGGGCAGGGATAGGGCCATACAGCACGGAAACTGGCCCTTCAGCCCAACTCGTCCATTCCGACCAAGGTGCCCATCTCAGCTAGTCCCATTTGCCCTAGTTTGGCCCATTTCCCTCTAAACCTTTCCTGTCCGTGCATCTTTTCAATGTTGTTATAGTCCCTGCCTCAACTACCTCCTCTGGCAGCTCATTCCATACACCCACCACCCTCTGAATCTCCCCACTCTCACAGTAAACCTCTAGTTCTTGATTCCCCTATTCTGGATAAAAGATTATACAGTCACCCCATCTATTCCCCTCATGATTTTATCAGATCACCCCTCAGCCTCCTGAGCTCCAAGGCATGAAGGATCATGGCTCCAGTCTCCAGAATGAATTCATTTCCCACATTGTTCATCAGTTAGAGCACCACACATAATAAGAATAAGGAGTAATCCATTTAGAACGGAGACGAGGGAACATTTTTTCTCACAGAGAGTGGTGAGTGTGGAATTCTCTGCCTCAGAGGGCGGTGGAGGCCGGTTCTCTGGATACTTTAAAGAGAGAGCTAGATAGGGCTCTTAAAGATAGCAGAGTCAGGGGATATGGGGAGAAGGCAGGAACGGGGTACTGATTGGGGATGATCAGCCGTGATCACATTGAATGGCGGTATTGTGTCGAAGGGCTGAATGGCCTACTCCTGCACCTATTTGTCTGTTGTCTATTGAAGGCCAACATGCCATGAGCTTTCTGAGCAACACTTTGGTTATTGTGAGTGAGGCGCTCCTGTCCTCATAGTTCTGAGTTGTGATTTCATTTGAAGAGGTGAGCAGGAGGCGGTGGGTGGGTGGGTGGGTGGGGGAACAGAGCAAACAATACACTAGAATTCTTCAGTCATGTAGGTAGCACCTGGTCGGCTCGAAGAATAATTCAGCCAAACAAGCAGCTAATGCAGTTACCTTGGCAAAGTCTATATGTAAACAGTGGGCTGGACGAGCTGCGACATGCTCGCTTCACACACACAATGAGCCGCTTCAGTTTGGGGAGATCTTCCCGTTTTACCTTCTGCATGGACGGCATTTATTTATTTTTAGTTTAGTTTAGAGACACAGCGCGGAAACAAGTCCTTCGGCCCACCGAGTCCGCACCGACCAGCGACCCCCGCACACTAACACTATCCTACACACACTAGGGGCCATTTGCAATTTAAAAACAGCCAATTAACCTGCAAACCTGCACGTGGGAGGAAACTGGAGCAGCCGGAGAAAACCCACGCAGGTCACGGGGAGAACGTATGGACTCCATACAGACAGTTCCTGTGGTCAGGATGGGACCCGGGTCTCTGGCGCTGTGAGGCAGCAACTCTACCGCTGCGCCACCGTGACACCCTGCCATTACAGCCAGAGAATGAAAAGCTTCACACACGCACACGCACACGCGAGCACGCGCACACAACACACGCACTCACACAACTATCTATCTCAATGGAGGCCCTCGGACTATCTTTAATTGGACTTTACTGGACTTTATCCTGCATCTGTAGTCTGTGAATGGCTCGATTGTAATCATGTATTATCTTTCCTCTAACTGGGTTAGCACGCAAGAAAAGCCTTTCACTGTACCTCGGTACACGTGACAGTAAACTAAACTCAACTAAACGCACACACGCACCCATCTGAGAAAACTCAGGTCATAATCATAGTCATACAGCATGGAAACAGGCCTTTCAGCCCAACCTGCTCGTGATGCCCCATCTAAGTTAGTCCTGTATGCCCGCATTTAGTCCATATGCCTCTATACATTTCCCATCGATGTACCTGTCCAAGTGTATTTTAAAGGCAGACAAAAATGCTGGAGAAACTCAGCGGGTGAGGCAGCATCTATGGAGCAAAGCAACAGGTGACATTTCAGGTAGAGGCCCTTCTTCAGATGCTGCCTCACCCGCTGAGTTTCTCCAGCATTTGTGTCTACCTTGGATTTTTCCAGCATCTGCAGTTCTTTCTTAAACAAGTGTCTTTTAAATGCTTTTTTAGTAGCGGCCTCAACTACCTCCACCAGCTAGACGCAAAATGCTGGAGCAACTCAGCGGGACAGGCAGCATCTCCGAAGAGAAGGAGTGGGTGACGTTTCGGGTCGAGACCCTGCTACAGACTCTAGCCGTTCGTTCCACGGAAGCTGCCAGAATAGCTGGCTTCCTCCAGCACTTTGCAAATCGAATGATGTTTTAACAAGATTGCACGGTCTGCTTTTGTGTGAATAACTCAGATGGCGTCAAGTTGGGAAAAGGGGAAGTACAACGGGATCTGGGGGTCCTTGTACATCAGTCTATGAAAGTAAGCATGCAGGTACAGCAGGCAGTGAAGAAAGCGAATGGCATGTTGGCCTTTAGAACAAGAAGAATCGAATATAGGAGCAAAGAGGTCCTTCTGCAGTTGTACAGAGCCCTAGTGAGACCACACCTGGAGTATTGTGTACAGTTTTGGTCCCCTAATTTGAGGAAGGACATTCTTGCTATTGAGGGAGTGCAGCATAGGTTTGCAAGGTTAATTCCCGGGATGACGGGACTGTCATATGCTGAGAGAATGGAGCAGCTGGACATGTACAGTTTAGAAGGATGAGAGGGCATCTCATTGAAACATATAAGAAGGGCTTGGACACGCTAGAGGCAGGAAACATGTTACCGACGTTGGGGGAGTCCAGAACCAGGGGCCACAGTTTAAGAATAAGGTGTAAGCCATTTAGAACGGAGACAAGGAAACACTTTTTCTCACAGAGCGTGGTGAGTCTGTGGAATTCTCTGCCTCAGAGGGCGGTGGAGGCCTGTTCTATGGATAAACTTTCAAGAGAGAGCTAGATAGGGCTCTTAAAGATAGCGGAGTCAGGGGATATGGAGAGAAGGCAGGAATGGGGTACTGATTGTGGATGATCAGCCATGATCACATTGAATGGCGGTGCTGGCATGAAGGGCTGAATAACTTCCTCCTGCACCTATTGTCTAAAATCTCAGTGACTGTGGAGTGTTGAAGTGATTAAGGAGATGTGGAGGAAGGACAATGTGGAGGTCTAATCCCTGGTTAACTCGTCCCTGCCCACCCAAACCTCCCGCAGAAGATACAACACCTGTCCCTATACCTCCTCCCTCAACTCTGTCCAGGGACCCCGACAGTCCTTTCAGGTTAGGCAGAGGTTCACTTGCACCTCCTCCAACTTCATCTACTGTATCCATTGTTCAAGATGTGGACTCTTATACATCGGCGAGATCAAACCAGACTAGGCGATCATTTTGCGGAACACCTTCGCTCAGCCCGCCTGAACCTACCTGATCTCCCGGTTGCTGGACACTTTAATTCTCCTTCCCGTTCCCACACTGACTTTTCTGTCCTCAGTGTCCTCAATTGTCAGTGAGGCTAAACACAAATTGGAGGAACAGCATCTCTGCTTCTTTTGCTTGGGCAGCTTACAGCCCAGTGGTGTGAATATTGATTTATCTAACGTCAGGCAACCCCAGCACTCCCTCTCTCTATCTCTCCCCCACCCAAGTCGCACCAGCTTCTCGTTTTCACCCAACAAACAGCTTGCAATGGCCAGTTTCCTTTATCATCGTTACCTTTTTGCTTATCTTTCATTCATTTGTTCTATATCTCTCCACATCACCGTCTATATCTCTCGTTTCCCGTCACTTTCTGTCTGAAGAAGGGTCCCAACCCGAAACGCCTCCCATTCCTTCGCTCCAAAGATGCTGCCTATCGCGCTGAGTTACTCCAGCTTTTTGTGTCTATCTTTGGAGGAATAAGGAGTAAGCCATTTAGAACGGAGACGAGGATTTGTTACTAACACCTATGAGAGAGAAGCGAGTGTTAACAATCTTCTGAATTCTCTGGGGTGGAACCCTCTCCAAGACAGACGTGAAGCTCACCGTTTGACCTGTTTTTTACAAAATGTTAAATAGTCAGCTCGACATAGACTACAAGACCTACACCAAACCCAAACCAATTAGGAGCAAACGAGGGCATTCAATCCAATTTGTGATCCCAGCTACAAAGACAGATGTATACTGCAATTCGTTCTTCCCCCGCACAATTAAAGCATGGAATAATCTCCACCCAACTATAGTTACCCAACCAGATGCAACTAAATTTAAAGTAGCTCTTTCTTCCCAATAACCCATCCTGGCTTAAGCCCTCCCTTCACCACCTCCAGTTTAAATTCCATTTGGAATATTTTGGAGGACCAAGAAACCAAGAACCAAGAACCAAGAGGAAACACCTTTTCACACAGAGTTGTGGGTCTGTGGCATTCTCTGCCTCAGTGGAGTCGGTTCTCTGGATGCTTTCAAGAGAGAGGTAGATAGGGCTCTTAAAGATAGCGGAGTCAGGGGATATGGGGAGAAGGCAGGAACGGGGTTAATGATTGGGGATGATCAGCCATGATCACATTGAATGGTGGTGCTGGATCGAAGGGCCGAATGGCCTACTCCTGCACCTATTGTCTATTGAATGAGAACATGGCCAGATTTGACTGAAAGGGTATAAGTAGCTGGAGAAGAGGAGCAGGAATGCAGGAAGTTTCACTTCCTTATCTAGCACAGATCCAATTAGTCCTTGGCTGAAACCAGCCGGCACATCGTTGAGCAAGGATCAATCTCGGTGACCTTGTTGTCCTAGTGTACGGGTTAATTTTTAATGGCAGTAAAATTGCCATCGGGAAAGCAGAGTGACAAGAGTTAAGATTTAGAATGACTCGACACTTGAAACGCTACATCCTAAATCAGGTCCAGGGCGGCGAGGAGAATGGGGTAGAGAGCACTTCCTTCCAGTTTTGAACAAGAAACTCGTTAATAGGAGCTGGATAACAGGAAGCGACTGCCTTTAGCTTCTGCAAGCTCCCAGTGCCCTTCTACATGGGCTAAGGTTACTGATTCGACCAACCATTCTGCCAGTGGGAAGTGCAGACCCGCACTGCAAAAACAGGCAGCATCAGCCCCTTGAATCAATAATCCATCAGCTAGCAATAATTTATGAAGAGATAGAGAATTGACCAACATTAACTCCTAGGTAGACAAAAATGCTGGAGAAACTCAGCGGGTGAGGCAGCATCTATGGAGCGAAGGAATAGGTGACGTTTCGGGTCGAGACGACCTTCGCTCCATAGATGCTGCCTCACCCGCTGAGTTTCTCCAGCATTTTTGTCTACCTTCAATTTTCCAGCATCTGCAGTTCCTTCTTAAACATGTATTATACTGGGATATGCATCAGAGGTTGGAAGAGACCATGCCACAACTTTAATAGAAGCCATGTCATAAGGTGATAGGGGAAAGGTTTAAAAGGGATCTGAAAGACAACTTTTTAGTGTGTGTATATGGAACAAACTGCCAGAGGAACACTGATTATTAAAAGATACTTAAATGGGTACATGTATAGTATTGGTTTGAAGCAAATACGAAGCACAGTGGCGCAGCGGTAGAGTTGCTGCCCCACAGCGCCAGAGACCCGGGTTCAATTCTGACTATGGGTGCTGTCCGTACGGAGTTTGTACGTTCTCCCCCGCCACCGGTGCTCCGGTTTCTTCCCACATCCCAAAGACGTGCAAGCTTGTAGGTTAATTGGCCCTCTGTAAATTGCCCCGAGTGTGTAAGATTGAACTAATATATGGGTGATTGCTGGTCGATGCGGACTCGGCGAGCCATGAGGCCTGTTTCCACGCTGTATCTCTAGAATAAAACTAAAGATGAGAAAGATGGAGAGACAGAAAGAGTTTAATTGCCGTATGTACCAACAACAATAAAGGGCAACCAAGTCATCACTACTTTGATTTCAGCCACAAACAATGTGCTGGAGGAACTCAGCAGCAGCAGAAGAAAGAACGGTCCTGATACACAATGTTGTGTATCCATTCCCTCCACAGACACTGCCTGACCCACTGAGTTCCTCCAGCACCCTGTTCTTTTCTGAAGATTCCAGCATTCTGCAGTTGTCCAGGTCTCCGCTTTGTATTAATTTCCCTCAGGAAATAAACAATAGACAATAGACAATAGGTGCAGGAGGAGGCCATTCGGCCCTTCGAGCCAGCACCACCATTCAATCTGATCATGGCTGATCATCCCAATCTGTACCCCGTTTCTGCCTTCTCCCCATATCCCCTATTTTTAAGAGCCCTATCTTGCCCTCTCTTGAAAGCATCCAGAGAACCAGCCTCCACCGCCCACTGAAGCAGAGAATTCCACAGACTCACAACTCTCTGTGAGGAAAAGCGTTTCCTTGTCTCCGTTCTAAATGGCTTACCCCTTATTCTTAAACTGTGGCCCCTGGTTCTGGACTCCCCCAACATCGGGAACATGTTTCCTGCCTCTAGCGTGTCCAAACCCTTAATAATCTTATATGTTTCAATAAGAGTCATTGACCTCCAGCTCCTTATTCTTAAAATGTGGCCCCTGGTTCTTGAAGAGCAGTACAGCATGAGATTGGGCCCTTCGGCCCATAATGTCCGTGCCAAACACGATGCCAAGACCAACTCTAATCTGCCTGCACCCATCCCTCCATTCCCTGCATATCCATGTGCCTGTCCACAAGCCTCTTAAATGCCACATTCATATCTAACGTTTGTATCATATCTAATCTGCTGGTAGACAAAAGTGCTCGAGAAACTCAGCGGGTGCATCTATGGAGTGAAGGAAATGGGCAACGTTTCAGGCCGCTGGGGTGCAGACTGCCCAAGCGGAATATGAGGTGCTGCTCCTCCAATTTCCGGTGGTGCTCACTCTGGCCATGGAGGAGGCCCAGGACAGAGAGGTCGGATTCGGAATGGGAGGGGGAGTTGAAGTGCTGAGCCACCGGGAGATCAGGTTGGTTAATGCGGACCGAGCTGAGGTATTGGGCGAAACGATCGCCAAACCTACACTTGGTCTCACCGATGTAGATCAGCTGACATCTAGAGCAGCGGATGCAATAGATGAGGTTGGGGGAGATGCAGGTGAACCTCTGCCGCACCTGGAAAGACTGCTTGGGTCCTTGAATGGAGTTGAGGGGGGAGGTACGACAAGTGTAACAAGGGAAAGCTGCTGGGTTGGGTTTCGGAATGACCCCCTGCTCCTGTTTATAGCCTTTTGTGAATCATTCACTAACACTCTGGTCCTCTTTATCTCACAGCTCTGCAATCTCTCACCAATTAGATAAGGTGCTTATTTCCCTTTCTTTCCGTCCTTCCTCGATGCTCAGCTGACTGCACTCGGCAACAGTCACACTCGCCAATAGTCAGCAGTGTTTAACTGTACTAACAATGGAAGAGTGACATTCTTTACTTGCAGCAGCAATAACTGGCCCCCTGAACACCATGCATAGAAATAATATACAGTAAACCCTGGCAATAACTTGTGTGTGTAGATATATATATTCAATGGTAGTTCCCGGGATGGCGGGACTGTCATATGCTGAGAGAATGGAGCGGCTGGGCTTGAACACTCTGGAGTTTAGAAGGATGAGAGGGTATCTCATTGAAACATATAAGATTGTTAAGGGCTTGGACAGGCTAGAGGCAGGAAACATGTTCCCGATGTTGGGGGATTCCAGAACCAGTGGCCACAGTTTAAGAATAAGGGATAAGCCATTTAGAACGGAGCCGAGGAAACACTTTTTCTCACAGAGAGTGGTGAGTCTGTGGAATTCTCTGCCTCAGAGGGTGGTGGAGGCAGGTTCTCTGGATACTTTCATGGGAGAGCTAGATAGGGCTCTTAAAAATAGTGGAGTCAGGGATGAAATAGCAGAAGGCAGGAACAGCGTACTGATTGGGGATGATCAGCCATGATCACATTGAATGGAGGTGCTGGCTCGAAGGGCCAAATGGCCTACTCCTGCACCTATTGTCTATTGGTATATGGACACACTGATCTGTTCTGTATATATTTATGCCTTCTATATTCTGTTGTGCTGAAGCAAAGCAAGAATTTCATTGTTCTATCTGGGACACATGACAATAAACTATCTTGAATCTTGAATCTTGAATCTCTATGTAGAAGATAGACACTAAATGCTGGAGTAACTCAGCACGACAGGCAGCATCTCTGGAGAGAAGGAATGGCCGATGTTTTGGGTCGAGATCCTTCTTCAGACTGATGTCAGGCGAGAGGGAGATGCATAGATAAGGAAATGTAAGGCGTGATAATTGGACAATGGGAATGGAGATCAAAGAAAATGTATAGATCATGGTTGGCTGTGAGTTAGCTGTTTTTTTAATCTCCGTTCAATGCAAACAAAAACAAAAAAAAATAGACGGAGACAGTAAGAATGGTCGGAGAACTTGGAAGTGGGCGATATGGAGAGAGAGGGCTATTTAAAGTTAGAGAAGTCAATGTTCATAGTCGCTGGGGTGTAAGCTGCCCAAGCGAAATATGAGGTGCTGTTCCCCCAATTTGTGCTGAGCCTCTGACAATGGAGGAGGCCCAAGACAGAAAGGTCAGTGTGGGAATGGGAGGGGGAGTTCAAGTGTTTAGCAACCGGGAGATCAGGTAGGTTAAGGCGGCCTGAGTGGAGGTGTTTAGCGATACGATCGCTGAGCCTGCGCTTGGTCTGGCCAATATATAGGAGTCTATGTCGTGGATCTTGGTTGTAGAGGAGCGAATGGCCCACTTCGATGAAAAGCACAACAGAAAGTGATGCTCAGCCCCAGATGCCTAACAACATTTCAACCAACATCCTTGGGGCGGCTACAGTTGCCCAGCGGTAGAGTTGCTGCTTATGGCCCCGTCCCACGGTGCAAGTTCATTCCAAGACCTCTCCCGAGTTAAAAAAAAAATTAAACTCGTGGTAAGCACGGAGAATGAACGTAGCGGGTACGTCGGAGCTCGGGGGCGTCTCTTAGCGGCTCGTACCGCTAATGGCAGGTACTCGGGAAGACTTGCTAACGGCAGGTAAGCTCGGGAAGACTTGTGAAGATTTTTCAACAAGTTGAAAAATGTCCACGAGAGCCCCGAGTACCGACGAGCGGCCATTACCGTAAATCTCTGAGTTCGAATCAGGGCAAACTCGGGAGAACTCTTGGAATGAACTTGTACTGTGGTACAGGGCCATCACAGCAGTTGTTGCGCTGGAAATCCTGGTTCCATCCAGACTGTGAGCGCTGTCTGTACGGAGTTTGCATGTTCTCCCCGTGACCAGCGTGGGATTTTCTCCGAGATCTTCGGTTTCCTCCCACACTCCAAAGACGTACAGGTTTGTAGGTTAATTGGCTTGGTGTATGTGTGAATTGTCCATAGTGGGTGTAGGATAGAGTTAATGTGCGGGGATCTCTGGTCGGTGTGGACTCGATGGGCCTGTTTCCGCATTGTATCTCTAAACTAAACTGATCCTGAGAGAGGGAACAGAATATGGAGTCTTGCAGCACGGATAAAGACCCTTCCGGTTCAGTTTAGGTTATTGTCACGTGCACCGAGGTACAGTGTAAAGCTTTTGTTGCATGCTAACCAGTCAGCAGAAAGACAATACATGATTACAATCGAGCCATCCAAAGTGAATAGATACATAATAAGGGAATAACGTTTAGTGCAAGGTAAAGCCAGCAAAGTCCGATCAAGGATTGTCCGAGGGTCACCAAAGAGGTAGATAGTAGCTCAGCACTGCTCTCTGGTTGTGATAGGATGATTCAGTTGCCTGATAACAGCTGGGAAGAAACTGTCCCTGAATCTGAACCCTGAAGGTGTGCTTTTTCACACTTCTATACCATTTGTCCGATGGGAGAGGGGAGAAGTGGGAATGGCCAGGGTGCGACTGGTCATTGATTATGCTGCTGGCCTTGCCAAGGCAGCGTGAGGTATAAATGGTCAATGGAAGGGAGGTTGGTTTGTGTGATGGTCTAAGCTGCGTCCACAATTCGCCGCAAATTTCTTGCGGTCTTGGATGGAGCTGTTCCAAAACCGAGCCGTCGTGCATCCTGATACCCGTTATCCCTGCATGAACTAGTTCACGTCGACCAGGTCACCCCATCTAAGCTCGTCCCATGAGCCCGCGTTTGGACCATAATCCTTGAAACCTTTCGTGACCATGTACCCGTCCAAATGTCTATTAAATGCTTTTATGGTACCTCCCTCAACTACCTTCTCTGGCAGCTCGTTCCATACACCTACCACCATCTGAGTAAAAAGGGTGCCCCTCAGGTTCCTATTAAATCTTTCCCCTCTCACCTTAAATCTACCTCTGGTTGACGATTCACCCCAACTCTGGGTAACAAACTATCTACATCCATCCTATCTATTCCCCTTCAATATTTTATACAGGGCAGAATAATTCAGGTATACACAAGGTTAATTCCTGGGATGGCGGGACTGTCATATGTTGATGGAATGGAGTGGCAGGGCTTGTATACTCTGGAATTTAGGACGAGAGGGGATCTTATTGAAACATATAAGACTATTAAGGGTTTGGACACGCTAGAGGCAGGGAACATGTTCCCGAAGTTAGGGAGAGTCCAGAACCAGGGGCCACAGTTTAAGAATAAGGGGTAAGCCATTTAGAATGGAGATGAGGAAACACTTTTTCACACAGAGAGTTGTGAGTCTGTGGAATTCTCTGCCTCAGTGGGCGGTGGAGGCCGGTTCTCTGGATACTTTCAAGAGAGAGCTAGATAGGGTTCTTAATGATAACGGAGTCAAGGGTTATGGGGAGCAGGCAGGAACGGGATACTGATAGTGGATGATCAGCCATGATCACATTGAATGGCGGTGCTGGCTCGGAGAGCCGAATGGCCTACTCCTGCACCTATTAAAATAGCTCAAGCATTTTGTAGCAAAGTTTGAGAGAAAAGGAAGGAGAGAGACCTTGGAAATTGAGCCAGGTTATTAGAGGAAATAGGAGGTGTCTCCTTCACACGGGATGTATCTCTCTCTCTCTCTTGACAAAATCAAGGCTGAGGTTGAGTTACACCTAGCGTACTGGGCGTGATACGCCCTGGCTGGGTACTATGCCAAGGGATGTTAAGAGTTACGGAACTAGAGGAAGGAACCAAAGTTAAGATAGGCTGTATGCAGAAACAAAGAACTGCTCATGCTGGTTTATACCAAAGATAGACACAAAGTGCTGTGTTACTCCAGCACTCTGTGTCTGTCTTTAAGATGGGGCTGAACAGTTTTGAATTGGTCTCATCCTGATCTCATGTCTCAGCCTGAGCTACAGGGAGAGGTTGGGCGGACTAGGACTCTATTCCTTGGAGCGCAGGGGTATCAGAGTAAAGGGGGCTGAATACTTTTGCACGCCACACTTATTTGTAAAAAATTTTTAAAACCATGTATCATTTTCCTCCCACTTCACAATTATGCGCCACTTTGTGTTGGTCTATCACATAAAATCCCAATAAAATACATTTATGTTTGTGGTTGTAACGTGACAAAATGTGGAAAAGCTCAAGGGGTATGAATACTTTTGCAAGCCACTGTAGATGGGACATGTTGGTCTGTGTGGACAAGTTGGGCCAAACGGCCTGTTTCCACGCTGTATGACTATGACTCAGATTATTATCTACAAGGTGTCAAGTTGGGAAAAGGGGAAGTACAACGAGATCCGGGGGTCCTTGTTCATCAGTCAATGAAAGGAAGCTTCTCCCTGCCCCCCCACCTCTGATCAGTCTGAAGAAGGGTTTCGGCCCGAAACGTTGCCTGTTTCCTTCTTCGCTGCACCCGCTGAGTTTCTCCAGCTTTTTTGTCTACCTAATGAAAGGAAGCATGCAGGTACATCAGGCAGTGAAGAAAGCGAATGGCATGTTGGCATTCATAACAAGAGGAGTTGAGTATAGGAGCAAAGAGGTCCTTCTGCAGTTGTACAGAGCCCTAGTGAGGCCACACCTGGAGTATTGTATGCAGTTTTGGTCCCCAAATTTGAGGAAGGACATTCTTGCTATTGAGGAAGTGCAGCGTAGGTTACAAGGTTAATTCCCGGGATGGCAGGACTGTCATATGTTGAGAGAATGGAGCGGGTGGGCTTGTATATTCTGGAGTTTAGAAGGATGAGAGGATATCTTATTGAAACATATAAGATTATTAAGGGTTCGGACACGCTAGAGGCAGGAAACATGTTCCTGATGTTGGGGGAATCCAGAATCAGGAGCCAGTTTAAGAATAAGGGGTGAGCCATTTAGAACGGAGACAAGGAAACATTTTCTCACAGAGAGTTGTGGAATTCTCTGCCTATGAGGGCGGTGGAAGCCGGTTCTCTGGATACTTTCAAGAGAGCTAGATAGGGCTCTTAAAGATAGCGGAGTCAGGGGATATAGGGAGAAGGCAGGAACGGGGTACTGATTGTGGAAGATCAGCCATGATCACATTGAATGGTGGTGCTGGCTCGAAGGGCCGAATGGCCTAATCCTGAACCTATTGTCTATTGACTCTACAAGACTGCACAGTTACTGTCTGTCTGTTACTGAGTACTACTGGAGAGGTGAAAAGTAACTGCTGGCTGCTGTGTAAAACAGACACCAGCACTCTGGAGGATGGGTGTGTCGGAGGGGATATAATTAACACCCTGCATCATTAAGTCTCCACCAGTGTTTCACAGGTATGCATCGTTGGCAGCCGTGCTCCAGCTATAAATCAGGTTATCACTAGCTGACCTCGTCCACTCTGCAGCTCATCACACCCGCACAGATGCTTCATGTCCTGACGTCCAGCCCGGACACACGACCTTCATACTCTGTCATGTAACTGAACATCAGGAAAACCAAACATTATTGCATGGCACAACATGGAAACAGGTCAATAGAACAAAAGGTGCAGGAGTAGGCCATTCGGCCCTTCGAGCCAGCACCACCATTCAATGTGATCACGGCTGATCATCCCCAATCAGTACCCCGTTCCTGCCTTCACCCCATATCCACTGACTCCGCTATCTTTAAGAGCCCTATCTAGCTCTCTCTTGAAAGTATACAGAGAACCTGCCTCCACTGCCCTCTGAGGCAGAGAATTCCACAGACTCACAACTCTGTGTGAAAAAGTGTTTCCTCATCTCCATTGTAAATGGCTTACCTCTTATTCTTAAACTGTGGCCCCTGGTTCTGGACTCCCCCAACATCGGGAACATGTTTCCTGCAGGTCATTGGGTGCAGCTGGTAGAGCCGCTGCCTCACAGCGCCAGTGACCCGGGTTCCAACCAGGCTTCGAGTGCTGTCTGAGTGGAGTTTGCACGTTCTCCCTGTGACCACGTGGGTTTCCTCCGGATTCCAATATTCCAACAGACGTGTGGGTTTGTAGGTTAATCGGCCCTCTGTAAATTTCCCCCAGTGTGTAAGGAGTAGATGAGAAGATGGGATAACATAGAGCTTGTGGGAATGGTTGGTGAATTGTTGGTGTGGACTGAATGGGCCAATGGGCCTGTTTCCATGTTGTGTCTCTTAACTAAACTACAATACCCTGGGTGTTAATGGAACTCCACTCATCTAAGCAACTGATGAGTATTCAAAGAAAATGCTGGAGTAACTTAGCAGGTCAGGCAGCATCCCTCGAGAACATGGATAGATGGGAAGGGTGTCAACCTAAAACGTCACCTATTCATGTTCTCCACAGATGCTGCCTGACCCGCTGAGTTACTCCAGCACTCTGTGAAACGTCACCTATCCATGTTCTCCACAGATGCTGCCGGACCCGCTGAGTTACTCCAGCACTCTGTGAAATGTCACCTATCCATGTTCTCCACAGATGCTGCCTGACCCGCTGAGTTACTCCAGCACTCATAGAAACATAGAAATTAGGTGCAGGAGTAGGCCATTCGGCCCTTCGAGCCTGCACCGCCATTCAATATGATCATGGCTGATCATCCAACTCAGTATCCCGTACCTGCCTTCTCTCCATATCCCCTGATCCCCTTAGCCACAAGGGCCACATCTAACTCCTCTTAAATATAGCCAATGAACTGGCCTCAACTACCCTCTGTGGCAGAGAGTTCCAGAGATTCACCACTCTCTGTGTGAAAAAAGTTCTTCTCATCTCGGTTTTAAAGGATTTCCCCTTTATCCTTAAGCTGTGACCCCTTGTCCTGGAGTTCCCTAACATCGGGAACAATCTTCCTGCATCTAGCCTGTCCAACCCCTTAAGAATTTTGTAAGTTTCTATAAGATCCCCTCTCAATCTTCTAAATTCTAGAGAGTATAAACCAAGTCTATCCAGTCTTTCTGTGAAACGTCACCTATCCATGTTCTCCACAGATGCTGCCTGACCCACTGAGTTACTCCAGCACTCTGTGAAACGTCACCTATCCATGTTCTCCACAGATGCTGCCTGACCCACTGAGTTACTCCAGCACTCTGTGTCCTCTTGTGCATTAACCAGCTTCTGCAGTTCCTTGTTTTTATTAGCAATGGTTTTTTTCTAGTGTATTCACGGTGGCACAAGCCGAGATTTATAAGGTGTCTCTGACTTGGGAAAGAACATTTCACTGAACATGTTCAGTGTTTGATGGTCACTAGGCAACCTGGGTATACAGTCCAGGTTTGCTGCGTAGAGTGGGATAAGTCAACAGTACAGAAGGAGAAACCAAAGCCTTTACCAACTTTGAAGAAAACAACACCAGCACAGTTCATCTGGCTGAGAAACACTTCAGGAAGACAAGAAACGATCACCTCTGTAATAGTGCATCACAAAATGTGCAGGAAGGAACTGCAGATTCTGGTTTAAACTGAAGATAGACACAAAAAACTGGAGCAGCCCAGCAGGTTTGACAGCATCTCTGGAAAAAAGCTTGTTTGATGAAGGGTCTCACTAGACAATAGACAATAGGTGCAGGAGCCATTTAAAACGGAGACGAGGAAACTCTCTGCCCTTCGGCCAGCACCGCCATTCAATGTGATCATGGCTGATCATCCCCAATCAGTACCCCGTTCCTGCCTTCTCCCCCTATCCCCTGACTCCGCTATCTTTAAGAGGCCTATCTAGCTCTCTCTTGAAAGTATCCAAAGAACCGCCCTCTGAGGCAGAGAATTCCACAGACTCACAACTCTCTGTGTGAAAAAGTGTTTCCTCGTCTCCGTTCTAAATGGCTTACCCCTTATTCTTAAACTGAACTACAAACTGAACTTGCCGCACATTTTTCGGTGACCTGATACGACAGTCAATGATGCCAGCAGTCGCCGAACAAATCGCCAAGTGGGACAGGGCCTTTATACCAAGCCAATTAACCTGCAAACCTGTACATCTTTGGAGTGTGGGAGGAAACGGAAGATCTCGGAGAAAACCCATGCGGTCACGGGGAGAAAGTACAAACTCCGTACAGACAGCACCCGTAGTCAGGCTGTGAAGGACCTGTCCCACTTACATGTCCTTGGCACACAAATTACGCGACCTCGTGGTCTCGTTCATGACGAGGCCATCGTGTGGCCGGGCGGGGACGGTCCCACTGAGAAGCGCGGAGGGGTATGTAGTTGTGCGCGACATCGCGCGGGGCTCCGAAATTTTTGTAGCGAACAAAATCTTTGCGCGCCAACGGCCTGTAGCGTAACTGACGGCCAAAGTGGGACAGGCCCAAGACCCTGGCGTGACGCAACATCTCACCTCCAACAGCAGCAGAAGCAGGAAAACGATCGCCGAGCTCGGCCTGGGGCTCACGGCCTTTTGTGGTCCGGATCCGCCCCCATTTCTACTCCCAGAGCGGGGCCAAGAAAATTGAAGATACTCAGAAAATTCAGGAGTAACTCAGCGGGACCGGCAGAATATCTGGAGAGAAGCAATGGGTGACGTTTCGGGTCAAGACCCTTCTTTTCAGACTGAAGAAGGGTCTCGACCCGAAACATCATCCATTGCTTGTCTCCAGAGATGGTGCCAGTCCTGCTGAGTTACTCCAGCATTGTGTCCATCTTCAAATGACGTCACGCGCTCCAGACGGCTGTGCGGGCGCATGAAATCGCGCGCGACCTTCGCGCGGCTCAACGCGACCACGAGGTTGCGTAATTTGTTTGCCAAGGACACGTATGTGGGACAGCAACAGAGTTGAGGCAGCAACTCTACCGCTGCGCCACCGTGCCGCCAATGTATCTGTACACTGGAACCAGCTCAATCGTAATCATGTATAGCTGACTGGTTATCACGCAAAAAAAAAGCTTTTCGCTGTACCCCGGCTCACGGGACAATAAACTAAACTAGGGGTTGTGGAGTTCGGCAAATGGCTACACAATGGTGTTAGGAAGAGAGCTTCCGTTCCTGGGGTACTGGCACCAGTTCTGGGGAAAGGTTGTTCAGCAACGATGGCCCAAGCCTGAACAGGAAGCAAACTAATGAATGGAAATGGCAGAGATTTGTTCAACTAGGAAGGAGGAGCAGGGAAAAAATCAAAGCACTCAAATGGCAACGGAGAAAGGTGGCAACAGATGAGCTAATCGCACATTTTTTTTCTTTTAAAAAGTGCAAAAGGAATATAGAATTCCGCAGGAAATCGTAGAATACACAATATAAGCTTTAATTATAGGAAGTGGAATGAGGTACAAACTGTGACTAAAATAAAACAAGACTCGTGTTAAATGTGAACAAAAAGAACCGATGCTTTACAATGCTTGGAATGTGGGAAAATAAACCAGGGAAACGTAAAACAATGTCACAGGAAAATATAGATTTAATCTCACACTAACTTGCTGCGAACAGTGTGGAATGTAAAGCAAACTCATCGGGTTGTGATATTTTTGAACATAGAATAGAAGAAAAATGCGGCACAACAACAGGCCTATTGGTCCACAACTTCTGTGTCGAACTTGATGCCAACTTGAAGGTAGACACAAAATGCTGGAGTAACTCAGCGGGACAAGCAACGTCTGGAGAAAAGGAATGGGTCTTCTCTCTCTGGAATTTAGAAGGATGAGAGGATATCTTATTGAAACATGTAAGATTATTAAGGGTTTGGACACACTAGAGGCAAAAAACATGTTCCCAATGTTGGGGGAGTCCAGAACCAGTTTAGGAATAAGAGGTAGGCCATTTAGAATGGAGATGAGGAAAAACTTTTTCACCCAGAGAGTTGTGAGTGTGGTATTCTCTGCCTCGGAAGGCAGTGGAGGCCAATTCTCTGGATGCTTTCAAGAGAGAGCTAGATAGGGCTCTTAAAGATAGCGGTCAGGGGATACTGGGAGAAGGCAGGAACGGGGTACTGATTGTGGATGATCAGCCATGATCACAGTGAATGACGGTGCTGGCTCGAAGGGCCGAATGGCCTACTCCTGCACCTATTGTCTATTGTCTCTCCAGAGACGCTGCCTGTCCCGCTGAGTTACTCCAGTATTTTGTGTCTACCTTCGATTTAAACCAGCATCTGCAGTTCTTTGCTGCGCATGATGCCAACTTGGATAGAACTGTTCTGTATTCATGCCTTCTATATTCTGTTGTGCTGAAGCAAAGCAAGAATTTCATTGTCCTATCTGGGACACATGACAATAAACTCTCTTGAATCTTAAATCTTGATAGGCAAGGTTCAGGGGGATATGGGCCAAACCTGGGCAAGTGGGACTAGCTTAGATGATCGGCATGGATGAGTTGGGCCAAATGGCCTGTTTTTGTGCAGTATAACTATATGGCTGAGATGACTTGTAAATGGTGCCAAAATACTATCGTGTTTTGTTCTTTTTTTATTCGTATGGCTGTATGGTGGCCCCAAATTTCACTGTACCATTTGGTGCATGTGACAATAAATGTCTCTTGAATCTTGAATCTTAAAACTGGTGACTGGATACTGACTCAGCGTCTAATACCACTGTACACTTGTGCTGTATCTGAGATGCTTATCTAGGATGTTTCTAAGTGCTTATGTATAGTGATAGTTGTACTGAATGGTATACTAAAATGAATTTTGCAGTTATTCATCATCGTTTTGAAAACATTCGCGACGCAGTGGCGCTGGTTTCCGACAGGAATGGTGACGGACGCACCACACATCTCTGCCCTCCAGTTCCTGCGGCCTTTTTGCCGACCAGCGATCACCCCGCACACTAGCACCGTCCTACACACCAGGGACAATTTTTGCAATTTAACCAAAGTCAATTAACCTAAAAACCCGCACGTCCTTGGTGTGTGGGAGGAAACCGGAGCACCCGGAGAAAACCCACGCGGTCACGGGGAGAACGTACAAACTCCGTACAGACAGCACCAGTAGTCAGGATCAAAGCTGGGTCTCTGGCGCTGTGATGGCAGCAACTCTACCGCTGTGCCTCCTCTATTTTACATACTTCTATCATGTTTTGCCTCAGCCTCTTTCCGGTGTTCCAGTGAAAACAATCCCAGTTTGAGCGGTGAATATTTATAAGAGTGAAAAAAAGAAGGAATGGTGACACAGGAGACAGAATCCACTCTGGAGGGGCAGGTGCAGTTGACAGGAATTCAGACAATTGGTGTGATTAGAGATGAAAGATCAAAAGCTGCGATTGCTCCATTAGTGGGTTTAATGACAGGTTCCATCCTCCAACAAACCACAGGCAGGAACCTGCAGACAGATCGGTGAGATGAGCAGAGATTGCAAAATTATCCTTCCCCAAGCTTTTACTCATTGACTGCGAGATGTGCAAATCAGGCGCAAAATTCCATGCAATACATTTTTTTTCATGAGATAAAGCACGGAGATAGGCCCTTCAGCCCATCAAGTCCATGCCCATCACCCGTTTACACTGGTTCGATGTTATCCCACTTTCTCATCCACTCCCTACACACTAGGGGTACTTTATAGAGGGCCAATTAACCTACAAACCTGCATGCCTTTGGGATGTGGGAGGAAACTGGAGCACCCGGAGGAAATCCAAGCGGTCACAGGGAGAACGTGCAAATCCCACACTGACAGTGCCCGAGGTCAGGATCGAACCCGGGTCTCTGGCGTTGTGAGGCAGCGGCTCTACCCGCTGCGCCACTGTGCCGCTTCTGTGGGGGAGCCTGGTAAAAGGTGCAGCATTTAGAAGGCTGCTGGAGGTCCATTACTCTTATTGAAACATATAAGATTATTAAGAGTTTGGACACGCTAGAGGCAGGAAACATGTTCCCAACGTTGGGGGGAGTCCAGAACCAGGGGCCACAGTTCAAGAATAAGAAGTAAGCCATTTAGAACGGAGACGAGGAAACACTTTTTCACCCAGAGAGTTGTGAGTCTGTAGAATTCTCTGCCTCAGAGGGCTGTGGAGGCAGGTTCTCTGGATGCTTTCAAAAGAGAGCTAGATGGGGCTCTTAAAAATAGTGGAGTCAGGGGATATGGGGAGAAGGCAGGAACTACTGATTGTGGATGATCAGCCATGATCACATTAAATGGCGGTGCTATGTCCTCTGGTTCCTGAATCCCCAAATCTGGGTAAAAGACTGTCCATTCAGCCTGTCTATTCCCCTCATGGTTTTACACACCTCTATAAGATCGCCCCTCATCCTCCTGCGCTTCAAGGAATAAAGTCCTAACCTGCCCAATCTCTCCCTATAGCTCAGCCCCTCAAGTCCTGGTAACATCTTGTACATTATCTCTGCACTCTTTCCAGCTTAACTACATCCATCCTATAGCAGGGTGACCAAAACGGAACACAACATTCCAAATGTGGCCTCACCAACGTCTTATAGAAGAGTGGCATAACATCCCAACTTCTCTCCCCAATAGAACTGATGAAGGCAATCTACCAAACGTTTTGAAGTCTGAAGTGAAATTCTCTGCCTCAGAAGGCGGTGGAGGCGGGTTCTCTGGATGCTTTCAAGAGAGAGTTAGATAGGGCTCTTAAAAATAGCGGAGTCAGGGGATATGGGGAGAAGGCAGGAACGGGGTACTGATTGGGGATGATCAGCCATAGAAACATTGAAACATAGAAAATAGGTGCAGGAGTAGGCCATTCAGCCCTTCGAGCCAGCACCGCCATTCATTGTGATCATGGCTGTTCGTCCCCTAACACATTGAATGGCGGTGCAGACTCGAAGGGCCAAATGGCCTACTCCTGCACCTATTGTCTATTGTCTATTGAAGGGTCTCAACCCGAAACATCACCCATTCCTTCCCTCCAAAGATGCTGCCTGTCCCGCTGAGCTACTCCCGCATTTTGTGTTGACCGAAAGCTTTCTTCCCTTCCCATCTACCTGCGACGGCACTTTCATACTATTAAACTTAGTCTCAATTAAATTCTTTGGCTTTACATTATTGGATATAAAACAGTGTTTTCTGCACGAGGATTTAATAATTAGAAAAGTATAGCCACAGAACAAGACACTTGGCCCACAACATCTGTGCTGTCCACAATGCCTACTTGGACAAGTACGTGGATAGGTTAGGGGGTTAGGGGGATATGGGCCAAACGCGGGTAGCAGCTCGGATTGGGTATATTGGACAGCATGACAAGATTGGCTCAAGGTCATGTTCCTGTGCTCTATGGTCACATGTGCAAAGTGCAAACACAGCAAAATTCTTTTCTTGCAAACAGTCCACTAGAGTCTCACCACCCAGACCACCCCGTGATTAGCAAGTCAAGTCAAGTCGACTTTATTTGTCACCTACACATACAAGATGCACAGTGAAATGAAAGTGCCAATGACTGTGGGATTGTGCAAAACAACAGGACAACAGAACAGAAACCAGTATATGTTTGTCTAAAGGGTTTTGACCCGAAACGTTGCCTATTTCCTTTGCTCCATAAATGCTGCCTCACCCGCTGAGTTTCTCCAGCATTTTTGTATACCTTCGAGAAACCAGTATTACATTTTTTTTTAATGCACAACAGTAAATTAGTCCCTGGTGAGATAAGAGTTTACAGTCCTGATGGCCTGTGGGAAGAAACTCCGTCTCATCCTCTCTGTTTTCAGCTGAGGTGCTTGCCTGACCATAGCAGCTGGAACAGTCCGTTGCTGGGGTGGTAGGGGTCCCCCATAATGTTGCTGGCTCTATATCTGCATCTCCTGGTCTATAGGTCTTGCAGAGGGGGGAGTGTACTTCCCATGGTGCGTTCGGCCGAACGCACTATTCTCTGCAGAACCTTCCTGTCCTTCCCAGCAACTGTACAGCAACAGCCTACTGAGCCCGCATGCAAGAGGCACCATGTTTGGCAGCATTTAACAAGTCTAGTCCACACTTCAGCTGTTATGAGCGGTATGACTCAATGACTCATCGATAATCTCATCTGCCTGCACATCAACCATATCCAAATCCATAGATTGTTAAGGGCTTGGACACACTAGAGGCAGGAAACATGTTCCCGATGTTGGGGGAGCCCATAACCAGGGGCCACAGTTTAAGAATATAAGGAGTAAGCCATTTAGAACGGAGACGAGGAAACATTTTTTCTCACAGAGAGTGGTGAATCTGTGGAATTCTCTGCCTAGGAGGGCGGTGGAGGCAGGTTCTCTGGATGCTTTCAAGAGAGAGCTAGATAGGGCTCTTAAAAATATCGGAGTCAGGGGATATGGGGAGAATGCAGCGACGGGGTACTGATTGGGATGATCAGCCATGATCGCATTGAATGGCGGTGCTGGCTCGAAGGGCCAAATGGCCTACTCCTGCACCTATTGTCTATTGTCTATTGCCTATTTAAATGCCTATCGGACAATTGCAGGTTTGCCAGAGTAAAGACATTGCTGAGGGATTCTCGTGTAACGAAGAGTTGCAGATGCAGGTATAAATAGAAGGAAGACACAAAATGTTGGAGTAACTCAGCGGAAAGAAGGAATGGGCGACGTTTTGGGTCTGAAGAAGAGGTCTCGACCCGAAACGTCGCCCATTTCCTTCTCTCCAGATATGCTGCCTCACCCGCTGAGTTACTCCATCCAGCATTTTGTGTCTACCTGCTGAAGAATTCTCCAAGGTTAAGCTCAGAGCACCCTCTGCTGCCGTGACAGAAGACTCTCTCACACCACCATGCTCAGCAACACTGCAGCTGCGTGCCAAGGCGTCTGCAATGCTGGTCAGCACACCTGCATTCCACAGATTTGTCAATAGACAATAGGCAATAGACAATAGGTGCAGGAGTAGGCCATTCAGTCCTTCGAGCCAGCACTGCCATTCAATGTAATCATAGCTGATCATCCACAATCAGTACCCCGTTCCTGCCTTCTCCCCATATCCCCTGACTCGCTATTTTTAAGAGCCCTATCTAGCCCTCTCTTGCAAGCATCCAGAGAACCTGCCTCCACCGCCCTCTGAGGCAGAGAATTCTACAGACTTACCATTCTCTGTGAGAAAAAGTGTGTCCTCGTCTCCGCTCTAAATGGCTAACCCCTGACGACAGATGGCGCAATGGGCTAAGTGTTCGGCTGGCGACCGGAAGGTAGCCGGTTCTAATCCCGCTTGGAGTGCATACTGTCGTTGTGGCCTTGGGGCAAGACACTTCACCCACCTTTGCCTGTGTGTAAATGTAATGTAATTATGTGAAGCACTTTGGGGTCAATGCAAGTTGACTAAAAATGTGCTATATAAATAAGATCATTATTATTATTATTATTATTATTCTTAAACTGTGGCCCCTGGTTCTGGTTTCCCCCAACATCGGGAACACGTTTCCTGCCTCTAGCGTGTCCAAGTCCTGAACAATCTTATATGTTTCAATGAGATTCCCTCTCATCCTTCTAAACTCCAGAGTGTACAAGCCCAGCCGCTCCTTTCTCTCAGTATATGACAATCCCGCCATCCCGGGAATTAACCTTGTAAACCTACGCTGCACTCCCTCAATAGCAATAATGTCCTTCCTCAAATTAGGGGACCAAATCTGCACACATATACTCCAGGTGTGGTCTCACTAGGGCTCTGTACAACTGCAGAAGGACTGCAGAAGGACCTCTTTGCTCCTATATTCGATTCATCTTGTTATAAAAGATGACTGTCACCTTCATCCCAGTCACAGCCAGGAATCACAAGCAGTACAGAGGCACAGCTTGTCAAGACCATGCCATGAAGATAGTATATTTTCCCTCAAATTTGATAAATGGAGAAACAAGGAACTGCAGATGCTGATTTACAAAACAAGACGCAAAGTCCTGGAGTAACTCAGCAGGTCAAGCAGTATCTATGGGAGTCTGGAGAAGGGTCCCGACCCTAAACGTCTCCTATCCACGATCTCCAGAAATGAATGCCCGACCCACTGTTACTCTAGCACTTTGTGTCATTTGATAAATATTACAAGGAACATAGAACAGTACAGCCCAGGAACAGGCCCTTCAGCCCAGAATGTCTGTGCCGTACACAATGCCAAGACCATCTCTTACCAGCCTGCACACAACCAATATCCCTCCTGCATATCCATGTGCCTGTCCAAAAGTCTCTTAAACACCACTATCATATTTGCCTCCACCACCACCCCGGCAGCTCATCCCATGCACCCCCCTAACCCCCCCCCCCCCCCCCCCCCCCCCCCCCCCCCCCCCCCCCCCCCCCCCCCCCCCCCCCCCCCCCCCCCCCCCCCCCCCCCCCCCCCCCCCCCCCCCCCCCACCCCCCCCCCCCCCCCCCCCCCCCCCCCCCCCCCCCCCCCCCCCCCCCCCACCCCCCCCCCCCAAACGTGCTCCGCACATCTCTTTCAAACTCTGTCCCTCTCCCCTTAAAGCTTACTCCTCTATTAGAAGAGTTTTCCATCCTAGGGAAAAAAGACAGAGAGTAGACAATAGACAATAGACAATAGTTGCAGTAGGCCATTTGGCCCTTCGAGCCAGCATCGCCATTCAATGTGATCATGGCTGATCATCCACAACCAGTACCCCGTTCCTGCCTTCTCCCCATATCCCCTGACTCCGCTATTTTTTGACTCCGCTATTTTACACAAGAACCTTGTTCCTGGGGTGGAAATGTCAAAGACTAGAGGGCACTGCATACAGGTGAGAGGGGCAAAGCTTAAAGAAGATGTGCGGGGCAAGTTTGTATTTACCAGACGGTGGCGAGTGCCTGGAACGTGGCCGGGGGGTGGTGGTGGAGGCAGATAGTGGTGTTTAAGAGACATTGGATATTCAGGAATTGGAGGGGTATGGACCACGTGCAGGCAGAGGAGATTAGTTTCACTTAGCAACGTTAGTCTCGTACATTGTGGGTCGAAGTTCCTGTGCTGTATTCCATGTTCTATGCATATTCTAAACTGTGTCTTTTGTATAATAGTTAGAAGCTAACATGCCCCACTGTGAAGCAGGCTATCACAGAGGATTCAAATACAAGATGCCTTACTATTAAATTGGACAATGGTGAGACCACATGTGCAGTACTGTGTATCATTCTGGCCCCCTTACCAAAAGATGGATTATACCTGTTAGGGGCCTGAGGTAATTCAAGAGTTCTCCCGAGTTCTCCCCTGATTTGAGGTCGGGTAATGTCCGTAGCGGTACGTAGGGGTTCGTGGATGTCATGTAGCGGCTCGTACGTAAACTCGTGACATTTTTTCAACACTGTGAAAAACGTCCACGAGTAAAAAAATACTAATGAAAATGTTTTAAACTTTTACTCGTACGAGCCCCTACGTACCCACTACGTACATTACACGAGCTCGAATCAGGGGAGAACTCGGGAGAACTCTTGAATTACCTCGTACAGTGGGACAGGCCCTTAATTGTGACGTTTAGCTTAAGAAAGAACTGCAGATGCTGGAAATATTGAAGGTAGACAAAAATGCCGGAGAAACTCAGCGGGTGAGGCAGCATCTATGGAGCAAAGGAATAGGTGACGTTTCGGGTCGAGACCCTCCTTCGCTGCACAGATGCTGCCTCACCCGCTGAGTTTCTCCAGCATTTTTGTCCACCTTCCTGTTATTGTGACAGTGCATTTAAGATTTGTGTGGGAAGGAACTGTAGATGCTGGTTTACACTGAAGATAGACACAGAAATGCTGGAGTAACTCAGCGGGACAGGCAGCATCTCTGGAGAGGAATGGGTGACGTTTCGGGTCGAGACCCTTCTTCAGTCTGACCCGAAACATCACCCATTCTTTTCTATCCAAAGATGCTGCCTGTCCCGCTGAGTTAGTCCAGCATTTTGTGTCTATCTTCGGCATTGAAGATTTACCAGGTTAGTTCCAGGGGTGACGGCTGTCTTTTAAGGGGAGATTGAGTAGTCCAGAGTAAATGAAAAGTAAAAGCAAAACAGAAAACGTTGGAAACAATCAGAAGGTCAGGCAGCATCTGTGGAAAAGGAACCAGAGATAATGTTTAAGGCCAAATAAACTTTGGGCTTGTACATTCTGGAGTTTAGAAGGATAAGAGGGGATCTTATTGAAACATATAAGATTATTAAGGGTTTGGACACGCAGGAAACATGTTCCCGATGTTGGGGGACTCCAGAACCAGGGGCCACAGTTTAAGATTAAGGGGTAAGCCATTTAGAACAGAGATGAGGAAACACTTTTTCACCCAGAGAGTTGTGAGTCTGTGAAATTCTCTGCCTCAGAGGGCGATGGGAGCCAGTTCCCTGGATACTTTCAAGAGAAAGCTAGATAGGGCTCTTAAAGATAGCGGAGTCAGGGGATATGGGGAGAAGGCAGGAACGGGGTACTGATTGTGGATGATCAGCCATGATCACATTGAATGGCGGTGCTGGCTCGAAGGGCCGAATGGCCTTCTCCTGCACCTATTGTCTATCAAACTATGTAATGTTACTTGCCCAGATGCAAAGATCGAGGAGCTCAACAACTGGCTAGGTGGGTGATGGTGATTTAGGGGTGCTTTGTCTATAGAAGGTGGAATTTAGCAGTAGTCATAGAGCTATACAGTACAGAAACAGGTCCTTCGGCCCAACTTGTCCATGCTGAACAAGTTATCATACTGGGATGGTCCTATTTGCCTGCATTTGGCCCATAGCCCTCAACCCTTCCTCCCATATATCCATCTAAATATCTTTTGAAACATAATTGTATCCATTTTTGAAGCTTCCGCTGGCAGCTCATATTGGATCTGGATTACCCTCTGTGTGAAACAGTCGCCCCTCTTTTAGAAACCTCTACCTAGCTGAGGAAAACGACTGTGAGTGTTCACTTTTATCCATGCCCCTCATGAACTTGGACACCTCAGTAAGGTCACCCCTCAACCTTCCACGCTCCCAGCCTATCCAACCTCTCGTTATAACTCAAGCCCGCGAGTCTCAGTAACATCCTGGTGAATCTATTCTGCATCCTTCCCAACTTAACGACATCCTTCCTGTAGCCGGGTGACCAGAACTGCACACATAACTCCAAGTATGGTCTTATCAATGACTGTATCACAATGTCTGAGATTTTGTATGTTCAGAAGTGACAAGAACCAGACACAATGGTATTAGTCTTGTGAAGGAAGGAACTGCAGATGCTGGTTTAAACCGAAGATGGACACAAAATGGTGGAGTAACTCAGCGGGACAGACAGCATTTCAGGAGAGAAGGAATGGGTTGAGAACCCTTCTTCAGTCTGAAGAAATGTCACCCATTCCTTCTCTCCAGAGATGCAGCCTGTGCCGCTGAGTTACTCCAGCATTCTGTGTCCATCTTCGGTATCAGTCTTTGGTTTAGTTTAGAGATACAGCACCAAAGCAGGCCCTTCGGCCCACCGAGTCCATGCCAACCATTGATCACCTGTTCACACTCGATTCTATTTTACCCTACTTTCTCATCCACTCTCTGCACATCAGGGGTAATTTACAGAGGGCCAATTAACCTACAAACCCGCACGTCTTTGGGATGTGGGAGGAAACCGGAGCACCCGGAGAAATCAGCCATGATTGAATGGCGGAGTAGACTAGATGGGCCAAATGGCCTAATTCTGCTCCTAATGACCTTATGACTTTAGAGATACAGCATAGAAACAGGCCAATTCGGCCCACTGAATCCGTTCCAACCAGCGATCATCCCATACAATAACACCATCCTACACACTTGGGACAATTTACAATTTTTACCTGCATGTCTTTGGAGTGTGGAAGAAAATAGGATCACCCGGAGAAAACACATGCGGTCACAGGGAGAACATGCAAACTCCACACAGATAGCACGTAAGGATGGTCAGGCACAGTAGCACAGCGTTAGAGCTGCTGCCTCGCAGCGCCAGAGACCCAGTTTCGATCCTGAGTACGGGTGCTGTCTGTACGGGGTCTGGGCGTTCTCCCTGTGATCGCGTGGGTTTTCTCTGGGTGATCCGATTTCCGCCTACACTCCAAAGACATGCAGGTAAAAATTGTCGCCAGTGTGTCAGGTGGTGTTAGTGTACGGGATGATCGCTGGTTGGCATGGAGTCAGTGGGCTGAATGGGCCTGTTTCTATGCTGTATCTCTAAAGTCTAAAGTCATAAAATCATTAGGCTATTTGGCCCATTAAGTCTACTCTGCCATTCAATCATGGCTGATCTATCTCCCCCTCCTAACCCCATTCTTCTGCCTTCTCCCCATAACCCCAGGCACCCTTACGTATCAAGAATTTAGCTATCTCTGTCTTAAAAATATCCATTGAGTTGTCAATATCATCAAAGTCATGATGGAACCTGGCTCTGTGGCGTTGTGAGACAGCAGTTCTACCAGCTGCGCCACAGTGCCGTCCCAAAGTCCTCCATTCACTTGTGGAAGAGATTTCTGTTCATCCAAATTTCAAATAGGTGGTTGACAATGACACTGAACAGGTGGAGGAAGAAGAATGCTGGGTGTCCACGTTCTTGTGAAAAGTGCCACAGAGGTTCCTAGTGGCTTGGGCAAAGGGCAATCTATAGATGAAATATAGAAGAGATTCAGGAATAGGTCGTGGAAGGGGCAGAGGAGGGAATGGTGTGGGAGTGAGCAGAGAAGCTACAGCACGTGGGTGCATAGAAAGTCTGAGGGCGATGGCAAGACTCCGAACAGCATTGTGTAGGAAGGAATGGAGCTGGCTTCTTACACCAAAGATAGACACAAAAAGCTGGAGTAGCTCAGCGGGACAGGGAGCATCTTGGGAGAGAAGGGACAGGTGACGTTTCGGCTCAAGATGCCTTCTTCAGACTGAGAGGTTCACGAAACATCACCTATTCCTTTTCTCCAGAGATGCTGCCTGTCCCACCGAGCTACTCCAGCATTTTGTGTCTATCTTCTACCAGCATTGATGTGCAGAGGGATCTGGGCACTAAGTCAACAGCTCCATGAAAGAAGAGGCATCACAAGTGGATAGAGAGGTAAATGAGGTTTATGGTAAGCTTGCCTTCAGCGATCTGGGCAGTGAGTATAAGAGTCAGGAAGTCATGATGCAGCTTTAGAAGACTTCGATTAGGCCATATTTGTAGTGTTGTTTGCTGTTGGGGTCGGCCCATGACAGGAAAGATGTGGAGGCTTTGAAGAGGGTGCGGAGGAGGCATTAGAACAGAAGTTGAACTGACGGATTGTTTTCTCTGCAACGAAAGAGGTTGAGGGAAGACCTGGTAGAAGTAAATAAAATGATGAGAGGTGTAGAAAGGGCAGACATGGGATGGGAATATCAAATAGTAGAGGGCATGGCTTTAAGGTGAGAGGGGAATAGTTTAAAGGAGCTGTGTGGGGCATGTTTTTTTTACACAGGTGGTCGTGGAGGCAGATACGATAGTGACATTTAAGAGCTTTTTAGGGAGGCACGCACATATGCAGGGATTGGAGAACAGTGAAAGGCTTGGATGTGGAGAGGATGTTTCCACCAGTGGGAGAGTCTAGCACTAGAGGTCACAGACTCAGAATTAAAGGACGTTCTTTCAGGAAGGAGATGAGGAGGAATTTCTTTAGTCAGAGGGTGGTGAATCTGTGGATTTCTTTGCCACAGAAGGCTGTAGAGGCCGTCAGTGGATATTTTTAAGGCAATAGACAATAGACAATAGGTGCAGGAGTCAGGCCATTTGGCCCTTCGAGCCAGCACCGACATTCAATGTGATCATGGCTGATCATCCCCAGTCAGTACCCTGTTCCTGCCTTCTCCCCATATCACCCGACTGCTATTTTTAAGAGCCCTATCTAGTTCTCTCTTGAAAGCATCCAGAGAACCTGCCTCCACCGCCCTCTGAGGCAGAGAATTCCACACTCATCTTTCTCTGTGAGAAAAAGTGTTTCCTCGTCTCTGTTATAAATAGCTTATTCCTTATTCTTAAACTGTGGCCCCTGGTTCTGGACTCCCCCAACATCTGGAACATATTTCCTGCCTCTAGCATGTCCAAGCCCATAACAATCTTATATGTTTCAATGAGATACCCTCTCATCCTTCTAAACTCCAGAGTGTACAAGCCCAGCTGCTCCATTCTCTCAGCATATTACAATCCCACCATCCCGGGAATTAACCTGGTAAACCTACGATGCACTCCCTCAATAGCAAGAATGTCCTTCCCCAAATTAGGGGACCAAAACTGCACACAATACTCCAGGTGTGGTCGCACTAGGGCTCTGTACAACTGCAGAAGGACCTCTTTGCTCCTATATTCGATTCCTCTTGTTATAAAGGCCAACATGTCATTCGCTTTCTTCACTGCCTGCTGTATCTGCATGCTTACTTTCATAGACTGATGTACAAGGACCCCCAGATCCCGTTGTACTTCCCATTTTGCCAACTTGACGCCATTTAGATAGTAATCCTGTTTTTGCTACCAAAGTGGATAACCTCACATTTATCCGCATTAAACATCATCTGCCATGCATCTGCCCACTCTCCCCAACCTGTCCAAGTCACCCTGCATTCTCATAGCATCCTCCTCACAGTTCACAATGCCACCCAGCTTTGTGTCATCTGCAAATTTGTTAATGTTACTTTGAATCCTTTCATCCAAATCATTGATGTATATTGTAAATAGCTGCGGTCCCAGCACCGAGCCTTGCGGCACCCCACTAGTTACTGCCTGCCATTCTGAAAGGGACCCGTTAATCCCTACTCTTTGTTTCCTATCTGCCAACCACTTCTCAATCCATGCCAGCATTCTACCCCCAATACCATGTGCCTTAATTTTGCCCACTAGCTCCTATGTGGGACCTTATCAAATGCTTTCTGAAAGTTCAGGTACACTACATCCACTGGCTCTCCCTTGTCCATTTTCCTAGTTACATCTTCAAAAAATTCCAGAAGATTAGTCAAACATGATTTCTCCTTCGTAAATCCATGCTGACTCGGAACGATCCTGTTACTGCTATCCAAATGTGCCGCTATCTCATCTTTTATACTTGACTCCAGCATCTTCCCCACCACCGATGTCAGGTTAACTGGTTTATAAATCCCCGTTTTCTCTCTCCCGTCTTTCTTAAAAAGTGGGATAACATTAGCTACACTCCAATCCACAGGAACTGATCCTGAGTCGATAGAACATTGAAAAATTATCACCAATGCATCCACAATTTCTAGAGCCACTTCCTTAAGTACCCTGGGGTAAAGACCATCAGGCCCTGGGGATTTATCAGCCTTCAGTCCCATCAGTCTATTCAACACCATTTCCTGCCTAATGTGGATTTCCTTCAGTTCCTCCGTTACCCCAGATCCTCTGGCCACTACTATATCAGGAAAATTGTTTGTGTCCTCCTTAGTGAAGACAGATCCAAAGTACCTGTTCAACTCATCTGCCATTTCCTTGTTCCCCATAAGGCAGAGATAGATAGATTCTTGATTAGTGCGGGTGTCAGGGGATATGGATAGAAGGCAGGAGAATGAGGTTAGGAGGGAGAGGTAGATCAGATATGATCGAATGGTGGAGTAGACTTGATTCTGCTCCTATCACTGATGACCTTATGACAGGGGGCCCAGATTCCCACAGAGTGACCAGTGTCCGCAGAGCCCGGCCTCCCTCCACCCCCTCCCTGACCCCGCAGTGGGCCCCGCACCCACCTGAGTGTAGTGGGCCCGCAGTGGGCGCAGGAAGCGGGAGTGGCGGCACGAAGACACCTCCACGTCCATCACCGACTCCATCACGTGACCGGCTCCCGGGGCAGCCGCCTGTCACTCACCACCCGGGGGCGGGGTCTAACCGGGCTGTCGCTCACCGGCAGCGCACGTCACTCACCGCCCGGGGGCGGGGTGTTCACCGCGCTGGTTTAACCACGCTGTCGCTCACCGGGGGGGGGCGGGGCATGGGGCCCAGCGCACGTCACTCACTGCCCAGGGGCGGGGTGTTCCCGCGGGGGCGGGGCCGGCGCTACCTCCACCCTGGGCGGGACCATCGCCTGTCACTCACACCGGCGGCGGGGTCTGTCAGCACTGGAGGGCGGCGCCACCGTCTGTCACTCACCCTGGGGACAGGGTTTATATGGGGGTACACAAAAAAGCTGGAGAAACTCAGCGGGTGCAGCAGCATCTATGGAGCGATGCTGTACCTTCGATTTTCCAGCATCTGCAGTTCCTTCTTAAACACGGGTATATATGGCGACGGGTCTGTCAACACTGGGGGCGGGGTCAAGAATGTCACTCACTCCGGGGGCGGGGATCTGTCAACACTGGAGGCGGGGTCACAGCTGTCACTAACTCGAGGGCGGGGTTTACCTGGGGGCAGGGCCCGGTCTGTCACAAGAGTCAAGAGAGTCAAGAGTCAATTTAATTGTCATTTGGACCCCTTGAGGTCCAAACGAAATGCCGTTTCTGCAGCCATACATTACAAACAAATAGACCCCAGACACAACATAATTTACATTTTACATAAACATCCATCACATTGCTGTGATGGAAGGCCAAAGAAAACTTATCTCTCTCCACTGCACTCTCCCCCCCCCCCCCCCCCCCCCCCCCCCACAGAGTCAAAGTCCAAAGCCCCCCCCCCGCTGGCGATGCGATGGCGATTCTCCTGCGGCCATTAAAGCCACGCCGGGTGGTGCGAGGTCGCACACCGGGTCTTGATGTTGGAGCCCCCGGCGTGCGCTCGCAGAGTCCCGCAGCCATTCAAAGCCGCGCGGGGCGGTGATGTCAGGCCTTGCTCCAGGAGCTCTTCGACCCCGCAACTCGGGCGGGAGAAGTCGCCGTTGCGAGAGCCCTGAAAAGCGGTCTCCCTCCAGGGACACGCGGGCTCCCGGTGCCGCCATCCGCCAGACCCGCAGTTGCAGCCTCCGAATCAGCAGCAGCAGCAGCGGCAGCAGCAGTGCTCCACCACCGCTCCACCCGCTCTGGACTCGGCCAGCTCCGCGACGGTGAGGTGAGTCGGCACCAGAGTCCCCGGTCACCGCGGGGGGGGGGATCTACCTGGGGGCGTGTCCGGGCTGTCACTCACCGCAGTGCGGGGGGAGGGGAGGGGCGCTGACCAACTGCCATCCACCACAGACGCTGCCCGACCAGTTGAATATTTTATTTACGATAGAATTAGGGCGGTCACGGTGGCGCAGCTGTAGAGTTGCTGCCGCCTTACAGCAAATGCAGCATCGGAGTGCGATCCCGACTATGGGCGCTGTCTGCACGGAGTTTGCACGTTCTACCCGTGACCTGCGTGGGTTTTCTCCGAGATCTTCGGTTTCCTCCCACATTCCAAAGACGTACAGGTTTGTAGGTTAATGTAAAAGAATTGTCCCTAGTGGGTATAGGATGGTGTTAATGTGTGGGGGTCGCTGGTCGGCGCGGAACCGGTGGGCCGAAGGGCCAGTTTTCCGCGCTGTCTCTAAACTAAACTGAAAGACGCAAAAAAAGCTGGAGTAACTCAACGGGACAGGCAGCATCTGTGGAGAAGGAATGGGTGATGTTTCGGGCTAGGATCCTTCTTCAGACCTAATTAGGGATAAGGGGAGCGAGAGATATAGACGGTGAGATGGATTGGTTTATTCAATATTCTTTGCCCTGTTGTCAATCACTTTACGCTTTATGTTCTTACAGTTACACAGCGTGGAAACAGAACTCGCCCACACCGGCCTACATTCTCCATCTACACAAGTCCCGCCTGCCCACGTTTGGCCCATATCCCTCCAAACCTGTCCTATCCATGAACCTGTCCTAGTGTCTGTTAAATGGTCCCTGCCTCAACTACCTCCTCTTAACAGCTTGTGTAGGAAGGAACTGCAGATGCCGGTTTAAACCGAATATAGACACAAAATGCTGAAGTAACTCAGCGGGACAGGCAGCATCTCTGGAGAGAAGGAATGGGTGACGTTTCGGGTTGAGTCTGAAGAAGGGTCTTGACCTGAAATGTCACCCATTCCTTCTCTCCAGAGATGCTGCCCGTCCCGCTGAGTTACTCCAGCATTTTGTCACCATCCTCTATGTGAAAAAGCTGCCCTTCAGGTTCCTAATAAATCTTTCCCTTCTCACCTTAAACCTATGTTCTCTGGTTCTTGTTTACTCTGCCCTGGATTAAAGTCTCTGAGCATTGGGCGGCAGCGGTAGAGTTGCTGCCTCACAGCGCCTGAGACCTAGGTTCAATCCTTAACTACGGGTGCTGTCCGCACGGAGCTTATACATTCTCCCCGTGACCGCGTGTGTTGTCTCTGGGTGGTCCGGTTTCCTTCCACATTCTGTAAACATACAGGTTTGTCGATTAATTGGCTTCGGTAAAAATTGTAAATTGGCCCTAGTGTAAAATAGTGTTAATGTACGTGGGGATCGCTGGTCGGCACGGACTCGGTGAGCCGAAGGGCCTGTTTCCACACTTTATCTCTAAAGTAAACTAAACTATGACTCTGTGCCTTTCCTCCTGGTGGTGGGCTTCTGTACTAACAAGATTGGTCAGATTTCCAGCTAAACGAGTGAGCATGATCCAGGACCCACACAACCCTGAAATTGTGAAGAAGCAGCAGGAGTCTGAAGAATGTGAATCTGTGGAATTCATTGCCACGGAAGGCTGTGGAGGCTAAATCAACTTGCCCACACCGGCCAACATGTCCTAGCTACACAAGTCCCACTGGCTTGGGTTTGGCCCATAGCCCACCAAACCTGTCCTATCCTGTCTAATTGTTTCTTCAAAGTTAGGATAGTCCCAGCCTCCTCTGGCAGCTTGTTCCATACACCCACCACCCACTGTGTAGCAATACCCATTTAAAATAAGGGGTAAGCCATTTAGAGCGGAGACGAGGAAACACTTTTGCTCACAGAGTTGTGAGTGTGGAATTCTCTGCCTCAGAGGGCGGTGGAGGACGGTACTTTCAAGAGAGAGCTAGATAGGGCTCTTGAAGATAGCGGAGTCAGGGGAGAAGGCAGGAACAGGGTACTGATTGTGGATGAGCAGCCATGATCACATTGAATGGCGGTGCTGACTTGAAGGGCCGAATGGCCTACTCTTGCATCTATTGTCTATTGCCAACAAAACTACGAACTACAACAGTCTTGGTTGCACTGAGGGTTTTGTTTAATTTTGCACTAATATTGTTTTTTTTAATTTATTGAACTTAAAAACTGCAGAAGCTGGAAAAGTCAAAGGTAGACAAATCTTATATGTTTCAATTTTTGTCTACCTTCGACTTTTCCAGCTTCTGCAGTTCTTTCTTAGACACAGATTCAAGATAATTGGGAAAAGAATCACAAGAGTGTTTAATGTTAAATGCATTGAGTTGCTGTGGTCTGGACTGTGGTGCCTGGAAAGGAAGTTGGATGAAGACTTAACAAGAAAGAGTCGCAAGGAGTCTGGGGAAAGGGCAGCGGGTGGGAAGCGATTGAACAAAGAGCACATGAGGGCACAATGCGCCAAGTTCTGTGTTGTGTGATTCAACATGGAAGGAAATGGTGGAGGCTTACTCCCTGTATAATGGTGATTGTCCAAGAATGACATTCAGAGGGCAATGTGATCATGGCTTTAAGTGCATTCGGAACTGAGCTAATCCAACAATGCAGCAAACGATTCTGAATGAGCTGTAGACAGAAAGCATTCAAACGGTCACTGTAGATTATGAGCAAACTTAACAGTGGCCCACAACCCTCTCCCCTCTCACCTGCATCCACCTATCACTTGCCAGACTTTCTCTCGACCCCACCTCTCTTCCAGCTTTCTCCCCTTCCACTTTCCTTCATTGATGAACTGTACACTGCAAGGGCCAGGAAGCGAGCGGGTAAGATCATCTCTGACCCCTCTCACCCTGGCCGCCAGCTCTTTGAATCACTGCCCACTGGAAGGCGACTCCGGACTGTCAAAGCTGTCACAGCCGGACATAAAAACAACTTTTTTCCACTAGTAGCTCTACTCAATAACCAAAAATCTGTAGCCTCCTTTTGCTCTGGTATTTTATTTAGTTCACATGTTTAATCAATGATGTTTTATTATTAATGTTTAATGTTTTACGTGTCGCTCCTAACTGTCACTGTACGTCATGTTGTCACTTGTGGGCAAAGCACCAAGGCAAATTCCTTGTATGTGAATACTTGGCCAATTAACCTATTCACTCATTCATTCTCCCCCCCTACAATCAGTCTGAAAAAGACTATAATTAGACCATTCAGTCCATCGAGACTAATCTGCTGATCCATTTTTTTCCTACCAACCCCATTCTCCTGCCTTCTCCCTGGAACCTTTGATGCCCTTGCTAATCAAGAACCTATCATTCTCTGCCGTAAAAACACTCAATGACTTGCCCCCCGTAGCTGTCTGTGGCAATGAATTCCAGAAGTGTCCCTATCCTTGTGAGACAGCAACTCCATTGCCATGCCACTGTGTTCTCCAGAAATGCTGCGGAGTTACTCCAGCACTTTGTATCTTTTTCTGTAAACCACCATCTGCAGGTCCTTGTTTCAACTCAGCGTGTGAGGCAGCATCTGTGGAGGAAATGGACAGACAATGTTTTGGGTTGGGATCCTTCCTCAGACTGATGGAGTAGGAGGGGAGAAAGCTAGAAGAGAGGTGGGGATGGACAAAGCCTGACAAGTGATACGTGGATACAGGTGAGGAGGGATTTGGTGGAGTAAGTGACAAAAGCAAGAGGTAAAACGAAGAACAAAGAATTGTAGCTGTTGGAATTCTGTTCAGAGCAGAGTGCTGGAGTAACTCAGCGGGTCAGGCAGCATCTGTGGAGAACATGGATAGGTGACGTTTCACAGAGTGCTGGAGTAACTCAGTGGGTCATGCAGCATCTGTGGAGAACATGGATAGGTGACGTTTCACAGAGTGCTGGAGTAACTCAGTGGGTCAGGCAGCATCTCTGGAGAATGTGAATAGGTCGGAACCTTTTTTCAGATTGAAAGGAGACAAAACGGTGTCAAATAAGGGGGCAGACAGGTGAAAGAGTGGACTCGACTTTCTGACCCACAGACCACAATCAGAGAGGATAGACACCTACTCCACCGGCTCAAAGCAGTGATGAAGGGTGTCATCATGTCCTTACACCAGTACTGCACATCGCTCTGTACATGATCCTCCCGCTTCTGTTTCTCCTTGTAAGCAGGGCGTACAAGCACAGCCAGGTGATCAGATGTAGCACAATGTGGGCTGGGCAAGGAGAGGTTGCGCTTTCAATGGTTGAGGAGCAGTAGTCAGAATGTTGCCTGGATTAGAGGATACAGCCACAGGTTGGACAGACAATAGACAATAGGTGCAGGAGTAGGCCATTCGGCCCTTCGAGCTAGCACTGCCATTTAATGTGATCATGGCTGATCATCCACAATCAGTATCCCGTTCCTGCCTTCTCCCCATATCCCCTGACTACGCTTTCATTAAGAGCCCTATCTAGTTCTCTCTTGAAAGTATCCAGAGAACCGGCCTCCACCGTCCTCTGAGGCAGAGAATTCCACAGACTCACAACTCTCTGTGAGAAAAAGTGTTTCCTCGTCTTCGTTCTAAACAAACGGCTTACCCTTTATTCTTAAACTGTGGCCCCTGGTTCTGGACTCCCCCAACATTGGTAACATGTTTCCTGCCTCTAGCGTGTCCAAACCCTTAATAATCTTATATGTTTCAATAAGATCTCCTCTCATCCTTCTAAACTCCAGAGTGTACAAGCCCAGCCGCTCCATTCTCTCAGCCTATGACAGACCCGCCATCCCGGGAATTGGATTGTTTTCTCTGGAATGTCGGAGGTTGAGGGGAGACCTGATAGAACTAGATCAAATTATGAGAGGCATAGATAGAGTAGACAGTCAGAGCCTTTTCCCCCAGGGTGGAGATGTCTAACAAAAATGTTTTCACACAGAGAGTTGTGAGTCTGTGGAATTCTCTGCTTCAGAGGGCGGTGGAGACCGATTCTCCGGATGCTTTCAAGAGAGAGCTAGATAGGGCTCTTAAAGATAGCGGTCAGTGGATATGGTGAGAAGGCAGGAACGGGGTACTGATTGGGGATGATCAGCCATGATCACAGTGAATGGCGGTGCTGGCTCGAGGGGCCGAATGGCCTACTACTGCACCTATTGTCTATAGTTTATTGACTAGAGGGAATAGTTATACGGTGAGAGGGGGAAAGTTTAAGAGAAACGTGCGTGCTGTCGGGGTAGACGTGAAGCATGGATCCCGCTCGTCCCCCGAAGACCGGAGAGCAGATGAGGAGGGAACCAGCCGCTGGAGAAGTCGGACGCGAGGAGCAAGGGGGGTGAACCGGGGTAAAGCCTCCAGAGCCTTCAGGGTCAGCTGCAGGTGGACACAAAGACAAGAGACAATAGACAATAGACAATAGGTGCAGGAGTAGGCCATTTGGCCCTTCGAGCCAGTACGCCATTCAATGTGATCAAGGCTGATCATCCCCAATCAGTACCCCGTTCCCGCCTTCTCCCTATATTCCCTGACTCCGCTATCTTTAAGAGCTCTACATAGCTCTCTCTTGAAAGTATTCAGAGAACCGGCCTCCACTGCCCTCTGAGGCAGAGAATTCCACAGACTCACAACCCTTTGTGTGAAAAAGTGTTTCCTCGTCTCCGTTCCAAATGGCTTACTCCTTATTCTTAAATTGATGGCCAGGTGAGGAGAGGAAAGGGGAGGGACGTCGGTTTGCGGGCCGATCCGGTCGAAGGCGACGGAGGAAGGCCCTGCAGGTGCCTGGGGCTCGCCTCGGTTGAAAGCCGCTCCAGTAGACTTTGCACACGGGCCGACACTTCCGAATTTGAAAATGGTGCCAAAACATGGCGAAGCCCGCGTGTGTAAATACGAACTCCACTGTGTAGTTGCCACAGGTGAGAAATAAAGCAGCGTTGAACTATTGACCATTGTGTGGGCCACCCTCTGGAAGATTAAGGTTGAAAAGCAAAATGTGAAAGTGAATGAGTCACCCAGTAATCGCTCCTTGACAACTCTGACGCCAGATATATCTGTGTTTTGAATCGGTCCCACCCACTGTAAATGCAGTGAGAAAACACTGCTTTCTCTCTTCCTCCGTCATTGTATCGGGAACTCACTTTACAGCACAGGAAAGTTGCCCTTTGTGGCCACTTCTGGTCCCATCGCCAACGGCAACGTGGTGCTTTATCCCAAACTACCCTTTGCAAAAGGCACAGAAAACTTTCCAGCCTCCGGCAATGCACAAAACCCGGCTCATTCAAACCCGGATTCCAAATGCACTCGGACCGTGGGCTGATGCATTGGTTCCTAACTCGTAGAGTCTTCTTCTTCTTGCGTATGGCGTGCACAGCCTAAAGTTGTAGGTCAACTTGTTCTATTTGATCTAATTGTTTGTGCACATTGGGTTGGTTGCATTCGTCAAAACAGGGCGGACCACGTGAAGGTTGCATTCTCCCACCCCACTGTTAGAGTCACGGAGAGCCTAAAGTCTAAATATAAAGTATCTCTGAAATCTAAAGTCACGGAGTAATTCAACACAAAAATTATCCCTTTGGCTCAATTTGTCCATGATGACCGAGATGCCCCATCCAAGCCATTTGCCAGCGTATCATATCCCTCTGAACCTTTCCTACCCAAGCAGCTGATTTAAGAGGATGTGTGAGGTGCAGCTTTTCCACACAGAGGGTGGTGGGGGTATGGAATGAGCTGCCAGAGGAAGTAATTGAGGCAGGTACTATAACAGGACTTAAAACTCATTTGGAAGGGTACATAAATGCCTTGCACTAAACGTTATTCCCTTAACATGTATCTATACACTGTAAACAGCTCGATTGTAATCATGTATTGTCTTTCCGCTGACTGGTTAGCACGCAACAAAAACTTTTCACTGTACCTCGGTACACGTGACAATAAACTGAACTGAACTACATGCGTAAGAAAGATGTCGAGGGACATGGGCCATGGCAGGTGGAACGAACAGAGATGGAACATTTTGGTCAGCACAGACGTTGGGCTGAATGGCCTGTTTCCGTGCTGTATGACTCGCTGACTAATCCCCTGATGTTTTTTTTAAAAACAATATATTGAAATCACTACACATCTATACAGACATTGTTCCATCAATTCAATGCATTTGCTGGTGATATATCAAACCCGCTCAGGTTTCCTCCTAACACAATGCACTGTGAAGTGCTGGCGAGACTGTTACATGGGACCCAGCCCCTCAGTGCCCGTGGTGCTGGGACCTGAGACTGTGGTCTTCCCCCACAGAGCCTTGGTGTTGGCTGCACCGAGCTTCATTGCGTCCCTCAGCACGTATACTCCTGCAGCCTGGAACGTGCCAGGCAGAAGCAGCAGGAGGCTGCTTGGTTTGGCTGCTGAAGATTGCAGCACAGAGGCACAGCTGGTGGAGTCGCTGCCTCTCAGCGCCAGGGACCCGGGTTCCATCCTGACCTTGGGTGCTGTGCTGTCTGTGTGGAGTTGAAGTATTTTTAGAATGGAGAATTCTCTGAGGCAGAGAATTCCACAGACTCACAACTCTCTGTGAGAAAAAGTGTTTCCTCGTATCCGTTCTAAACGTTTACTCCTTCTTGTTCTTGTTCTTGTTTAGTAAGGCATCACAGCCATTGGGGAAAGTGTGATCAATGGGGTTGGGGAGGAAAGATCAGATCAGCCATGATCGAGGACCAATGCCCGTTCGATGGGCTGAATCCCCTAATTCTGCCCCTGACTCTTATGATTTTACTCCGACAAAACTCTGCACTCCCACTCCAAAGCTTATCCCCAGTACTCATTCCTCCATTCTCGCCCCAGTCTCTTAGCTCCCCCCCCCCCCCCCCCACCCCCCCTCACACACTCCTTCTGTACGAGAAAATTGTCTCTCCTCCAACAGTTCCGTTCTAAAAATCATGGAAACGTTTACTCCCCAGAGAGAGGGAATCTTGTTAGAGGCTTGTTCTTGTTTAGTAAGGCATCAAACCAGAGGGAGGTTTATGGGGAGAAGTCAGGAAATGGGGTGCCAGAGGATGTAGGGAAGGAAAAAAGAATTGATAAGATCAGCCATGTTGGCCGAAGTTGGACCAAAGGGCCTGCCAGACTGACGATGGGCTCTAGGAATCTGGTGGTATCTATATTCTGTAAGATCTTGACCAATTTTGACTCATGCTTGATTTCCGACAGAACTCTGCACTTACTCCAATTCCATTAGGCAGGATTAGGCCATTCGTACCTTCGATTGCCCCAATTTATATGATCATGGCCATCATCCAACTCAGTATCCCATACCTGCCTACTCTCCATACACCCTGATCCACTTAGTCACATGGGCCACATCTAACTCCTTCTTTACGATACCAATGAACTAGTCTCAACTCCCTTGTGGCAAGAGTTCCAGAGATTCACCACTCTCTGTGTGAAAATAGAAACATCTCGGTTTAAATTTCCCCCTTATCCTTGAGAGGAATAGACTGGATAGAGGCACAGAGTCTCTTCCCATCTAGAGTCCAACCCCTTAAGAATTTTGTAAGTTTCTATAGGTCCCCTCTCAAAAATTCTAGAGGGGGAAAGAAGTCTAATAGGAATCTGAGGGGTAGCTTTTTCACAGAAAAAGGAATGGTGGGGTGTATGGAACAAGCTGCCAGAGGATGTAGTTGAGTCTGGGAGACCAAAACTGTACAATACTCCAGTTTCTCAAAAAGACCCTGTACAATTGCAGTAGAAGGTCCCTTTAGATACTCAAATATTTTGCAATGAAAACATACCAGTCTGATGGGACCTGCATGCCTACCTTCAATGAACTGGTGTACCATGACACCCAGGTCTCGCTGCATCTCCCCCTTTCCCAATCGGCCACCATTTAGATAATAGTCTGCTTTCCCATTTTTGCCACCAAAATGGATAACCTCACATTTATCCACATTATACTGCATCTGCCAAAAATTTGCCCACTCACCCAGCCTATCCAAGTCACCTTGCAGTCTCCTAGCATCCTCCTCACAGCTAACACTGCCCCCCAGCTTAGTGTCATCCGCAAATTACGTCGTCATTTTGGCCCACCTCGCTCAGGGCCCCCCTCCTCCAGACTGGATCAGAGGGTTTCTCCCATCGATGAAAAATCAGAGAGATATTAATGTTTTAAAACATTTTGCCATTCTCTCTGCTACCCCTGCTGAGGGGAGGGGGGAGGGACTATAAAACCCAGAAGTGGTGTGCCTCACTCAGTCTCTGCAAGATGGAGGAAGCGAGAGGGTCATGTCTCTCTGAGCTCTGAATAACACTGAACACACAGTCTACTCAACTGTGAGTGCCCTTAATGTGGTTTGAAAATGAAAATATGGTTGGTTTGAAGTAAAAAGGCACTGCAAATGGTTGTTTGGGGGTTTTGGGTTGAAGTAAAAAGGCACTGCAAATGGTTGTTTGGGGGTTTTGGGTTGAAGTAAAAAGGCACTGCAAATGGTTGTTTGGGTTGAAGTAAAAAGCCACTGCAAATGGGTGTTTGGAGGGTTTGGGTTGAAGTAAAAAGGCACTGCAAACTGTTGTTTGGGGGGTTTGGGTTGAAGTAAAAAGGCACTGCAAATGGTTGTTTGTCTAAACTTAACAACTTCCTGTTTGCACTATATTGATTTTAGATAAAACGCTACCACTTACGGCTGTGATTTTTGGCCATCTTACTCAGTCCCCCTCCGCTCATCAGGTGCAGAGGATTCTTCTCATCAATGAAAAATAAAAGTGTTATTAGTGTTTAAATAATGTTTGAGAATCTCTTTCCTGTCAATCACGCCATGAAGCCCACACCTTTTCTGGTGGGAGGGGGAGGGGGAGGGATTATAAAACCCGGAAGAGTGGGTGTGGCTCAGTCTCTGCATGATGGGGGAGGGAGAAGTCACGACTCTGTCTGAGCAGTAAATCAACTGAACACACTGAATGTCTACTGAACTGTAAGTGGTGTTTTGTGTGGTTTTATGGTGGTTTCACCCTGCATGAAATGGCATGAAACTGCTTTTGAATGTGGTGTTGTTGCACCCTCCTTGAAATGGTATGAAACTGCACTTGAATTTGGTGGCTGCACTTGAGTTTGGTGGCCTTGCACCCTGCTTGAAATGGTAGGAAACTGAATCTGAATTTGCTGGCCTTGCACCCTGCTTGAAGTAGTATGAAACTGCAATTGAATTTGATGGCCTTGCACCTTGCTTGAAGTGGTAAGGAACTGCACTTAAATTTGTGGCCTTGCACCCTGCTTGAAATGGTAGGAAAATTGATTGAATTTGGTGGTCTTGCACTCTGCTTGAAATGGAATTTCAAGGAATAGCCGTGAGTCAACTGCCAGCCCACCAGCCGTGAGTGAGTTGCCAGCACATCAGGCTTGAGGGACTGAGCTGCCACCCCAAGAATCCATTTGGCCCACAATGTCCATACTAGCTGTTGGCTGCAGGGACTATTGGTCTCCAGAGGGCTAGTATGGACATTGTGGGCCACCCATACCAGCGCTCCATAAAGGCCCCCCCCCCCTCCACCCACTGACCACCAATATTGGAATTGGTGGAGAGGTGGAATATTGCGTCGGGAGACCAGCCCTCCCGTGTGAACAAGGGACCCAACGGGTCCCACTTAGTCTAGTCCTTCCTGTAATGGAGCAACCACAACTGCATGCAATTCTCCAATTGCGGCCTAACCAAGGCCACACAAAGCTGCAACATGACTACATGACTCTTATACTCAGTGTAAAATGACACAAAGTGCTGGAGTAACCCTGGCTAACAAAGGCAAGCAAATACAATCAACCTTAAGAAAGATCCCAACACGGAACATAACCCTTCCATGTCCTCCACAAATGCTGCCTGACCCGCTAATATACTCCAGCACTTTGTGTCTTGTTTTGTGAAGCAGCATCTGCAGTTCCTTGTGTCTACACTTTCTTCGCTGTTGAACTGGACCCCACAATCTCTCTCTGCCCTGCGTCCTCACTACCTCTGTTGAACGGCGGCACGATGGCGCAGTGGCAGAGTTGCTGCCTCACCGCGCCAGAGACCCGGGTTCAATCCTGACCACGGGTGCTATCTGTACGGAGTTTGTACGTTCTCCCTGTGGGTTTGTCTCCGGGTGCTCCGGTTTCCTCCTACGCTCCAAAGACGTGCAGGTTTGTAGGTTAATTGGCTTGGTGTGTAAATTGGAACCTGTCCTTAGTTTGTTGGATGGTATTAATGTACGGGATGATGGTTGGTCGGCGTGGGCTGAAGAGTGTGTTTCCACGCTGGATCTCTAAAGTAAGGTCTGACTTGCGATGCACTGAACATTAATGGCTCCCACTGTGCCTACGATGTTCAGGCAACCTCGTGGTGACAAAACGATTCCATTATTAAAACTCCTTTTCTAATCTACTCCCCACAGCATCCTGTCCAAAGCTAAACTGTGCATAAGGGCCGGAAATTACTTTATACAATTGATTTATTTCTAAATAAACACGTTAGTCCAGAACAATATGTTATTGTGAGAGGGTTTGCGACGGCGAAAGCTCTCGGTGAAAGATTTGTGCAGCTGCGGTGTTGATAAGTTGCACCCAGGATAATGCATGGCCCCACACTGATAGTTGCGTAAAGCACCAGCCTGCTTCCTGCTCTGGCTCTTGTTTGCTTCCAATGACGGCAGCTCGTTTCCTCTGCTGGGCGGAATGTTTTCTCATCGGTCGATGCCTTTGCTCAACAACACCTCCTGGTCCGATCCACTGCGCCCCTGCCGAGGGCTGGGAGGATGGAGGAGCCGGTGAAGACCACGTGGATGGGTGAGGAACAAGGCCGGTGGGAGAGGAGAGGGAACCTGGGATTGGCTGCGGGAGACTCGCACCTCCCCCCCCCCCCCCCCCCCCCACCCCCACACCGGGGAACAATGGTAGATGGGCGAGGAGAGGGTTCGCTGGTTGACACATACGACCGAGGAAGGCAACGGCAGGAGGCTCGCCTGGATCGAGCACCGCTCACAACAACTAGAGCGTGGACTGGACTCTGAACATGGCGCCAAAACATGGCCCCTCTTCCATGCGGGATCAGTGGACTATTTCTGTACAGTTGATCATCGCGGATGTGCTTAGATACCACAATACTCTACTGCACTGTCTGTAAGAAAGAATTTCACTGTGCATTTGCACTTTGCACAGGTGACAATAAAAGCATCACTGAACCATTGCTGGATAATTGCAATTATACAGAAGGGCACAGCAGTGACTCTACTTCCTGAGAAGATTACGGAGATTCGGCATGTCGAAGAGGATGCTCCTAAACTTCTACAGGTGCACGGTAGAGAGCATTCTGACTGGCTGCATCGTGGCTTGGCTCAGCAACCTGAACGTCCAAGAGCGAAAAAGACTACAAAAAGTTGTGCCCTCTCCCCAGTCCATCACCGGCTTTGACCTCCCCACCGTCGATGGGATCTATTGAACTCGCTGCCTCAAAAAGGCAGCCAGCATCATCAAATACGCACACAATCCTGGCCACACACTCATTGCATCACTGCCATCAGGAAGAAGGTACAGGAGCATGAAAACTGTAACGTCCAGGTTCAGGAGCAGCTTCTTTCTTCCCTACACCCATCAGGCTATTACACACAAGAACAAATGAGCTCTGAGCTCTGAACTGCAAATGACTATATTATTACTGCATTATATTTCTTATTTATTGAACTGTTTTTCTCTTCCCCCGTTATGTACTGTGTTTACACATTCACATATTCTGTTGTGCTGCAGTGAGGAAGAATTTCATTGTCCCATCTGGGACATATGACAATAAAACACTCTTGACTTGTGGGAAGCTCCTTCCACATCTCACCCCCCTATCTCCACAGCCTGAAGAAGGGTCTCGACCCAAAACGTCGCCCATTCCTACTCTCCAGAGATGCTGCCTCACTCGCTGAGTTACTCCAGCGTTTTTTGTCTACCTTTGATGTAAACCAGCATCTGCAGTTCCTTCCTACCCCCCACTTCTCCACATATTGATCATGCCTAACCCTCACATCCCCCCTCCCCATCCACTCCATCTGCACCTCACGCTGCCTTGGGAAGGCAGCCAACACATCCAAGGAGACATACCCTGCTTGGATAGCGTACAACCCAACAGGGTGAATATTGATGGATACAAGGAACTGCTGGTTTACAAAAGAATACAGAAAATACCAGAGCAACTCAGCGGGTCAGGCAGCATCTGTGGGGGTGACGTTTTCAGTCGGGACCCCTCGTCAGACCCTGGACCCATGAATATTGAACTCCCCTTATCCCCTCCTCTGTTTCCATTTCCCCCTACCCACCCTGGCACACATTTGCACCATCATCTCCCACCACCCACTCACCCTGCTCCCTTCCCCTCCTCCCTGCACTCATCTCCCATCCCCATGCCCACCATTTCCTTTATCCACTCTCTTTCCCCCTCCCCCCCTCCCCCCTGGCACTTTCCACGCACAGCCCCCCCCCCCCTCCCTCCTCTCCCCCCTCCAGCTATACATTTCACTCCTCACACTGAACAGCCACCCATCATCATTCTCTGCCTCAGAGGGCGGTGGAGGCCGGTTCTCTGGATACTTTCAAGAGAGAGCTAGATAGGGCTCTTAAAAATAGGGGAGTCAGGGAATATGGGGAGAAGGCAGGAATGGGGTACTGATTGGGGATGATCAGCCATGATCACATTGAATGGCGGGTGCTGGCTCGAAGGGCCGAATGGCCTACTCCTGCACCTGTAGACAATTGTCTGCTGTCTTTTGTCTATTCTCCTTGATGCTGCTTGACCCGCTGAGTTACTCCAGCACTTTGTGTCTATCTTTGGTATAAACCAGCATCTACAGTTGCTTGTTTCTACATAGAAACATAGGAAATAGGTGCAGGAGGAGGCCATTTGGCCCTAAATAAAGGCATTGATAACATTAATTGGCCCTCTGTATATTGTCCCTAGTGTGTAGGGAGTGGATGGAAAGTGGGATAGCATAGAATTAGTGTAAACAGCTGATCGATGGTCGGCATGGACTCGGTGGGCTGAAGGGCCTGTTCTCATGCTGTATCAGTCAATAAATTCAATCAATTTGCATCCAGGCGCCATATCAATGAAGGTGCCACCTATACATGTTCTCCAGAGGTGCTGCTGACATCAGCATTTTGTATTCTTTTGTGTATGAACTAGCATCTGCAGTTCCTTGGTTCTCTACATAGAGCAGTACAGCACAGGAACAGGCCCTTCAGCCAGCAATGTTTGTGCCGAACACGATGCCAAAACCATGATGCCATCTACCCGCACGTGATCCATATCCCTCCATGTTCACGTGCCTATCTAAATGTCTCTTAAACACCACTATCATACTGCCTCCACCACCACCCCTGTCCAGGCACCCACCACCCTCTGTGTAAAATACTTGCCCCACTCATCTCCTTTAGACTTTGGCCCTCTCATATTAAAGGGGAATCTCACATCTCTGGAGAAAAGGGGAAGTACAACAGGATCTGGGGGACCTTGTACATCAGTCTATGAAAGTAAGCAAGCAGGTACAGCAGGCATGTTTTTTTTGGGTTTTTTTAATCAAAAAATGTATTCAATTATTAAAAAATAATATTTACACTACAATAAAACAAGCCAGAACCCACCACCATAAATACAATACAAACATATATCCATAATAAATGATTATACAATTATGATACAATCCTTATTGAGGATACATTCAACACCCTGCGGAGCCCAGCGGTCCCGGAACTCCCTCAGGGTGCCCACAGACAGGGCGTATTCCCTTTCTAATCCCACCCGGGCACGGACGTAACCCCGGAAAAGGGGCAGGCAGCTGGCTCGGGTAGAGCCCTCCGCCGTCTAGCGAATGGCATGTTGGCCTTTATCACAAGAGGAATCGAATATAGGAGCAAAGAGGTCCTTCTGCAGTTGTACAGAGCCCTAGTGAGACCACACCTGGAGTATTGTGTACAGTTTTGGTCCCCTAATTTGAGGAAGGACATTCTTGCTATTGAGGGAGTGCAGCGTAGGTTTACAAGGTTAATTCCTGGGATGGTGGGACTGTCATATGCTGAGAGAATGGAGCAGCTGGGCTTGTACATTCTGGAGTTTAGAAGGATGAGAGGGTATCTCATTGAAACATATAAGATTGTTAAGGGTTTGGACACGCTAGAGGCAGGAAACATGTTCCCGATGTTGGTGAAGTCCAGAACCAGGGGCCACAGTTTAAGAATAAGGAGTAAGCCGTTTAGAACGGAGACGAGGAAACACTTTTTTTCTCACAGAGAGTGGTGAGTCTGTGGAATTCTCTGCCACAGAGGGCAGTGGATGCGGGTTCTCTGGATGCTTTCAAGAGAGAGCTAGATAGGGCTCTTAAAAATAGCGGAGTCAGGGGATATGGGGAGAAGGCAGGAAAGGGGTACTGATTGGGGATGATCAGCCATGACCACATTGAATGGTTGTGCTGGCTCGAAGGCCCAAATGGCCTACACCTGCACCTATTGTATCCTGTCTATTAAAGCTGTGCCCTCTAGTCTTTGACATTTCCACCCTGGAATAAAGGTTCTGACTGTCTACCCTATCTACGCCTCTCATGATTTGATAAACCTGTCAGGTCTTCCCCTCAATCTCCAGAATTCCAGAGAAAACCATCCAAGTCTGTCCGACCCCTCCGTCCTCCCTGTCGGGAGTTTGTGGTAGACACAAAAAGCTGGAGTAACTCAGCGGGTGAGGCAGGCAGCATCTCTGGAGAGAAGGAACGGGCGACGTTTCGGCAGTTTGTGATCCATGTGCTCTCCCTGTTGGACGCCAGTGGAACTGCAGGCAAGTGTTGCAGTGGGGAAACCCAGAGCAGCGCTTCCACACCTCAAAAAAACATTCCTGAAAAAGAATCCCAAATTTCCTGGAATTTGATGGTATTTCCTGAAATTGTCAAAAATGCTTCCTGCGTGCTATTTGTTGGGGTTTTTTCCACAGGCACACATTAACAACACAAAGAAGAACAAGGCAAAACATATCTATGTAACAACACCGTATCTGCCTGTTTCTGTTACTCACTTGTACAGTTATGCAAGGCAGCTTCCATTGCTTCCAACTGCTTTCCTTGTCTTCGTTTTTTTAACCTGCTCTCATGGGTCTAAGTCTCTGCTCTCCCCTCCCTCCCCTTTCCCTTTCGCCCGCCCCCCTCTCTCTCTCTTCTCCCTCCCTCCCTCCCCTCCCTCCCTCCCTCCCTCTCTCCCTCCCTCCTCTCCCCCTCCCCCCCCCCCCTCCCCCCTTTTTCCTCCCTCCTCCCTCCCTCCCTCCCTCCGTCTCTCCACTTTCCCTCTCTCTCCCTCTTCCCTTCTCTCTCCCTCCCTCCCTCTCTTATCCCTCCGTCCCTCCACTTTCCCTCCCTCCCTCTTTCCCTCTCTTCGTCCGTCCCTCTCCCTCCCTCCATCCCTCCCCTCCCTCCCTCCCCCCCCCTTCCCCCTGTCCCCCCCCCCTTTCCCTCCCTCCCTCCCTCCCTCCCTCCCTCCCTCCCTCCCTCCCTCCCTCCCTCCCTCCCTCCCTCCCTCCCTCCCTCCCTCTCTCTCTCTCCTCCCTCTCACTCCCCCATCCTTTTTTCACTCCCTCCCTCCCCTTCCCTCTCTCTCCCTCTCTCCACCCCTCCCCCCCCCCATCTCGACTCCTTGAGCCCACCCACCATTCTGTAAAATCAAGGCCAATCCCAATGTAACTGCAATCCCACCGCCCACTGGTAACGTTTCACCACTAGGCTTATCCAGAATTCTACCACTGCCTGAAAAATAATCAAAGGCTCAACTACCACTGAGAAAGGGAATTCCAAATACTCGTTATTATACGAGAATTTTCCCGAACAGTCTGTGACCCATACGGCTGTGGCCATAACACTGTGTTTAAAGCCCATAGCGCTGCAGCCGGTAGCGCTATATTTAGAACCCATAGCGCTGCTGCTGACAGCTCTTTGTTTAAATTCCCACGCGTTAAATTGACAACGCTCTGTTTAAACCAAGGGTTTAAACCTTTGAGCGCCAAACCGGCAGTGCTTTGTGTTTTACCTTTACATCCCTTCGCAGGACAGATGCGGAAATTTCCTGAAATTATTCAATTTCGCTAAAATTACCCGTAGCCAATTAGAATTTCCCGAATTTTGGGTAATTTCCATCAAAGTGGAAACACTGACCCAGAGTCCTAATGAGGGGGTAGGGGAGTGGGGAGAATGTGAAGAGAGCGGGAAGGGGAGGGGGGGCAAGGGAGTTGAGGGGAGGGGAGAGAAGGTGTGGGGTGAACAGTGGAAGGATGGGGAGTGGAGGGGAAGTGAAGAGAGTGGAAAGGAGAGGAGGTGAGGTGAGGGCAGGAGGGGATGGATGAGGAATGGGGTGGAGGGAAGGGAGGGGGAGGGGAGGTGAAGGGAGGGGGAAGGGTAGAGGAGATGATGGGGAGGATGGCAAATATCTCCTGAAGATCAACAAACAGAGATGAAAGATCTCAATCTCTTGACCAAAATACAAAGTGCTGGAGGAACTCAGCGGGTTGGGCAGCATCTGTGGAGGGAATGGACAGCCTCTTGCTTTAAATGTTATTTCCTTTATACTGTATCTGTACACTGTGGGCGGCTCAATTCTAATCATGTAGAGTCTTTCCGCTGGCAGGTTAGCATGCAACAAAAGCTGTTCACTGTACACGTGACAACAATAATAAACTGAACTAATCTAAACTAGAGGACGTAGCTTTAAGGTGAGAGGAGAAAAGTTCAAAAGGTATGTACGATGCAAGTTTTTTACATAGAGATTCGTGAGGCTTGGAAAGTGCTGCCAGGGCTGGTGGTGGAGGCTGATATAATAGTAACATTTGCTATTCTGCGTTTAACCAGGGCTGCCAACATTGGGTTAAGAGTTGGGGGGGGGGGGGTTCCCCCCTTCCCATTGGTATGGAGCTTTTGCATTTTTCTGCTTGAAATTGTGCAATCTGGTGCATACTGTAGCGAGTCTTTTAACTTACACTTGAATGCAATATTTATGCTTTACGTTGGATTAGCTATGATTAAGGTTAGGCTAAATTGCATTCCTAATTACATTCCATAGTAGAGCCAGGCTCTGATCAACAGGTGCAGCACATGAATGATCTTAGTATATTCATGTATGGAAATCAGATTATAATCAAACACTTGGCCCATGTTGACCAACCTGGGTCTCACTGCACACCTGGTACTATTCCTGACCTTGACTCCAGTTGCATACCTTCTCTCATTCCTGACCCTGAGTCCAGCCTTACACCTGGCCCCCTATTCTACCCTGATCATAGCTGCTTAGCTGCTTGGGTTCCCAGTGCAGAACACTCCCATTGTCCCAGCCTTGACTGCACACCTAGTACTATTCCAGACCTTGACTCTGGATGCACACTTGACCTTCCCCCTAGCCCCTCCGCACTGACAATATATCTGGCCCATGCATAAAGCCCCATATCTGACCCCCTGGACTTAACCTATTATGTTCAAGTCCATAAGTGCGGTAATCTAATGCGGTAATTTGTTATGGGGCACTTCACAGACCAAATTTTGTATAACAAAATTTGCTACATCCATTGGCTAGCTTGTTATCTAACATGCTAGTTACATTGTCAAAGAGGTCATCAATTGGTTGAACACAATTTCTCATCCAAAAATTATACTCACTCAGCTGCATAAGTATTCTGTTACCATTTCCTTCATTTTCCTTACAAACTGTCCTGAAGTCATTTTCACCCCCAATATATTCAGTATTTTGCTGTCTTCCTCTCAGCTGGGACTTTTCCGACATGCAAAGTCCAATAACTATATATTTAATTAATATTATTCTATTAAATGTGATCTTGAGAGTACATAATATTTTCTGTGGTATTCATAACACAATGATAAAAAGATCTTTGTTTTGATTGCACCTATCAACATGCATACATTATTATATTAGTTAATATGTACCGAGGGCAAGGTTTTGTTCCAATGCTCCCCATTCCCAATAACTTCTACATTGAAGTGATTGAAATCCAAGTGAAGTTTAAATGGCATCATAAAAGTAAAACCTCTAGAATGGATGATATTCTTTACGTGGTTGGTTGGAGAGTATCAGCACAATTAGTATATTAAACATTGAATCTTCAGATGTCCTGGTTCAAGCTAAAACTAAAGACAAATAATAACCTCCTCACACACAGAGAAATAGTTAGTGAGGTAAATAAACATAATAGTTGAGTGGCAAATGACAATAGTGCTACCTTCCCAATATTTAACTGAAGTAAATAATGGGTTATCAGGGCTGTATGTTGTGACAGACAGCCTGACACCTTGCATGTCATTTTAATATTACACTTATTCCATCCTCCTGGATGGGACTTTTTGAAATTTGATATATTAAAATCATGTTTTAGTGCATTGTAGAAGTGTGATTTGTAAGAGGTAACTTTTTTTTAAGAGATAACTTTTCAAGGAGTAACCTTTTCCACACAAAGGGTGGTGGGTGTATGGAACAAGCTACCAGAGGAGGTAGTTGAGGCAGAGACTATCCCAACAAGAAACAGTTAGACTGATACATGGATAGGACAGGTTTGGAGGGATATGGACCAAAAGCAGGTAGTGTAGCTGGGACATGTTGACGGGTGTGGGCAAGTTGGGCCGAAGGGCCTGTTTTCACACTGTATCACTCTATAGCTACATTATACCTCCACCATGCATGAATGCTTCAAAATCAGGTGGTCGAGTTTTATTGCCATATACTCAAGTATAGACACATAGAAAATAGGTGCAGGAATTGGCCATTCAGCCCTTCGAGCCAGCACTGCAATTCAATATGATCATGGCTGTTCATCTAAAATCAGTACCTCTTTCCTGTTTTTTCCCCATATCCCTTGATTTTGCTATCCCCCAGAGCTAAATGTAACTCTCTCTTGAAAACATCCAATGAATTGGCCTCCACTGCCTTCTGTGGCAGAGAATTCCACAGATTCACAACTCTCTGGGTGAAGAAAGTGTGTCCTCATCAAAGTCCTAAATGTCCTATCCTTTATTCTTAAACTGTGACCCCTGGTTCTGAACTCCCCCAACATCGGGAACATTTTTCTTGCAGTTACAGTAAGTGTAAGTCTAGCAGGCAAGCGGGATGCTTTCTCCAACCACCCCCATTTGAAGACCATTGTCTTCCACTACTTCTACCCAGTGCTTGGTACTTACTTCCAGCAGCCACTGGTTGTCCTCCAGGAGGCCCCGAGCCACAGCCTGATCCATGCCGGTCGCCTGGGCAAATTCGGCACAGAGACACTCACGGCAGTGGGACTCTTGCACTGAGACTGCTCCATGGCCAGAGCTGCAGCGAGCTACTCGCCAGCCCGGCAAACACTAGCCAGCCGGCAAACACTCGCCAGCCCGGCAAACACTCGCCTGCCCCGGCTCCCAGTCCGCATCTGTCCCCACCGCTGCTTCTGCTTCCATCCCTCCTTCTGCCCTGGCTCTCCAACATCCGCACGTAATATGAGTTTTGAAATTTTCGCTGATCACAGAATTTCTCACGACAGAGCGTGAGAAATTTGTGATCAACGTGAGAGCGTGAGAATTTGGCCGAATGCGTGAGTCTCACGCTCAATGCGTGAGAGTTGGCAGCCCCGGTTTAACCCACATCCCTCCAAACTTCCCTATCTACATACCTGCCCAAATGTGTTTTAAATGCTGTCAAAGTAACTGCCTCAACAATCTCCTCTGGCAGCTCGTTCCATACACCCACCTGAGTGAAAAAGCTACCCTGAGGTTCCTATTAAATCTTTCCCCCCTCACCTTAAACACAAGTCCTCTGGTTTTGCTTCCTTTACTCTTGATAAAGACAGTGCATTCACCCTATCTATTCCTCTCATGGTTTTATACACCTGTATAAGATCACCCCTCATCCTCCTGCGCTCCAATGAGTAAAGCCCTAGCCTGCCCAACCTCTCCCTGTAGCTCAGGCCCTCGAGCCCTTGCAACATCTTCTCTTTCCAGCTTAACTCCATCTAATGACACAAGCAGTCTTTCCAGGTGCGGCAGAGGTTCACCTGCATCTCCTCCAACCTCATCTATTGCATCCACTGCTCTAGGTGTCAGCTGCTCTACATCGGTGAGACCTCCGCTCGGTTCACAATAACCAACCTGATCTCCCGGTGGCTCAGCACTCCCCCTCCCATTCTGAATCCGGCCTTTCTGTCCTGGGCCTCCTCCATGGCCAGAGTGAGGCCCACCGTATATTGGAGGAGCAGCACGTCATATTTCGCTTTGGTAGTTTACACCGCAGCGGTATGAACATTGACTTCTCCAATTTCAGGTAGTCCCTGCTTTCTCCCTCCTTCCCCTCCCCTCCCCAGCTCTCCCACTGTCTCTGCCTCTTTTTTCTTCTTCCCGCCCCCCACCACTCCCACATCAGTCTGAATAAGGGTCTCAACCCAAAACGTCACCTATTCTTTCGCTCCATAGATGCTGCCTCACCCGCTGAGTTTCTCCAGCATTTTTGTCTGCCTTCCAGCTTAATGGTATCATTCCTGTTTTATAAACTTTAGTGAGGTCACCTGTAAGGTTATCTATCCTTGAAAGACTGCAGAATATGTTACCTCATTCCTCCAAGCAATGTCCCCACATTCCACAAACCTACACCACTCTATCTTCTCTTTATTCGGTAGCGATATGATTCAGTATACCAAACTCCAGGTGCGATCTAACCAGGGTCCAATATACTTGGAGTACTAAGTCCAGGATATCGATTTCAGTGCTGTAAGTTGAGGGCTAAGTATTGACCATAATTCCGTGAGAACATGGAGGCACAAGTAACCAAAGTTTCACAGTATCTGGCATGGAAGACAAAGTGCTGGAGCAACTCAGCGGGTCAGGCAGCATCTGTGGAGAGAAGGAATGGGCGACGTTTCGGGTCGAGACCCTTCTTCAGACTCGGGGTCAGGCAGCATCTCTGGAGGACATGGATAGGTGACTGAAAAGTCTGAAGAAGGTTCCGACTGAAAACATTGCTCATCCATGTTCTCAGGAACAGCTTCTTTCCCTCTGTTATCAGGCCTCTGAACGGTCCTTCCATAAGCTAGGGTACTGTCCGATTCACCTCTACCCCATTGTGGACATTGGAGTTTGTCTGTGGAACTGATGCGCTACAATGCTGAGAACTATATTCTGCACTCTGTATCTTCCCCTTTGCTCTAACTATTGGACTTGAGTTTGACTTTGTGTATGGTATATCTGATTGGATAGTAGGCAGAACCATGCTTTTCACCGCACCAAGGTACATGTAGCAATAATGAATCTAAATCTAAACGCAGACCTGACCCGCTGAGTTACTCCAGCACTTTGTGTTCTCTGAAACACTGTGGTCCTTTGCTCCTTTCCACAAAACCGTTTCTTCCCCGCTCGCTGTTCTCAGTCTACTGTATGGACCCCTCATAACCTAAAGGTCTGGCCGCAATTTCCCAACCTACCTCCTGGCGGGCCTTGCACGTTTTTATATCTGCACTTTCTCTGCAGCGGTAACGCTATAATATTATGTGCTGCACTGTATTCTTGCATTGGCTCTCACAGCCTGAGACCCAGGGTCGATCCCAACTTCGGGTGCTGTCTGTGTGTGGAATTTGTACGTTTTCCGTGTGACCATGTGGGTTTTCTCCAGGTACTCCAGTTTCCTCTCCCATCCAAAAGACGTGCAGGTTTGTAGGTTAATTGTCACTCTATAAATTGCCCCTAATGTGTGTAAGGTGTGGATGAGAAAGTAGGATAATGTGGGCTAGTGTGAACGGTGGATCGATGGTCGGCATGGACTCAGTGGGCTGAAGGGCCTGTTACTGCACCCCCTGCATCTCTCAACTAAATAAATGTTTTCACTGTAGTCACAAAAAGCTGGAGTAACAGCGGGACAGACAACATCTCTGGAGAGAAGGAATGGGTGACGTTTCGCGTCAAAACCCTTCTTCAGACTCAACCCGAAATGTCGCCAATTCCTTCTCTCCAGAGATGCTGCCTGTCCTGCTGAGTTACTCCAGCATTTTGTGTCTATCTTCGGCTTAAACCAAAGATCACATGATCTTCGGTTTAAACCAGCATCTGCAGTTCCTTCCAACACAAATGTATTCACTGTATCTCAATGGGGACCTGAAGTTTCGCTCACCATGACCTGCATTACTGCCTGTGTCCACCAGGTGGTGGCAGTGGCCCGTGTTTTCTGTGGTCATCCAGAATAGTCAGAGCCTTATTTTTCATTTCATTAAATCGGCCCTTCGGCCAAACTCACACTCGCACACACCCATGCACACACCACACACCCATACATAAACACACTCATACACACACATACACACACATGCATAAACACGCTCATACACACAAAGATATATCCACATACAAACACACCCACACACACACACAGATATACACACAAACATAAACGCATTCATACACACAAATATACGCACACCCATACATACATACACACCTACACACACACCCCCATATACACAAACACACCCTGCACACAATTACACCCATATACACAAACACAAGCATACGCACAACACACTCATACATGCATACCTCTATGATCACATGAACAGACTTACTGACACACACTAATACACACACACACAGAGGGTGGTGTCAGGTGTGGTGGTGGAGGCAGATATGATAGTGGTGTTTAAGAGGCTTTTAAGGTATGCGGGGATGGAAGGATAAGGATCACGTGCACGCCGAGATTAGTTTAACTTGGCATCATGGTCAGCACAGATATTGTGGGCCGAAGGACATGAAAATAAGACAGAGTGCTGGAGTAACTCAGCGGGTCAGGCAGCATTACTGGAGAACATGGATGGGTGACGTTTCGGTTTGGTTCCCTTCCTGTGAAGAACGGTCACCTATGTAAGTTCCGAAGAGATGCTGCCTGACCCGCTGAGTAACTCCAGCACTTTGTTGTTTGTTTTGTAAACCAGCGTCTGCAGTTCCCTGTGTCGGTGTTATTCAAGTGAAGCCTAATTAAATCCCATTCTATTCTGAATGTTCCCTTGAAGTGACATCAGCCTGACTGCAGCTCCTCTGATGCGGATGGAAGTCACGGGGATCTGAATCATTTCACACTCTCCAGCGAGATAGCTGAGAGAATATTTTGATTCTGATATCTCATGGTATTTAATTAAAAGGATTGGATTATGAACTAAACCCTCGCTGCCTCATGACGCAGAGATATTTTGGTCAAATGATGTCAACCTACTGGTGAATTAAAATGTATAAGGCCTTCAGAAAATCAGAGATACAAGGAACTGCAGATGCTGGAATCTTGAGCAAAGCACAAAGTGCTGGAGTAACTCAGCGGGTCAGGCAGCATCTGTGGAGAACAATAGACAATAGATAATAGGTGCAGGAGTAGGCCATTCGGCCCTTCGAGCCAGCACCGCCATTCAATGTGATCATAGCTGATCATCCCCAATCAGTACCCCGTTCCTGCCTTCTCCCCATATCCCCTGACTCCGCTATTTTTAAGAGCCCTATCTAGCTCTCTCTTGAAAGCATCCAGAGAACCGGCCTCCACCGCCCTCTGAGGCAGAGGATTCCACAGACTCACAACTCTCTGTGAGAAAAAGTGTTTCCTCGTCTCTGTTCTAAATGGCTTATTACTTATTCTTAAACTATGGCCCCTGGTTCTGAATGTGGATAGGTGATGTTTCACAGAGTGCTGGAGTAACTCAGCGGGTCAGGCAGCATCTGTGGAGGACATTGATAGGCAACCCTTCTACAGAAGAAAGGTTAGGGTGTGTGAGTGTGTGTGGGGAGTGCGTAAGTGTGTCTCCTATCCAAGTTCTCCAGAGTTGTTGCCTGACCCCCTGAGTCACTCCAGCACTCTGTGTCTTTTTTTTCACAAGAATAACAATGGCTTTCTTCAACACCAGGGATTTAAGGGAAGTAAAACATAGGACATAGTACAGCGCTGGAACAGGCCCTTCGGCCCACAAGGTCTGTGTTGTACATGATGCCAAATTAAACTAATCTCCTCTGCCTGCATGTGATCCATATCCCTCCATTCCCTGTATGTCCATGTGCCTGTCTAAAAGCCTCTTGAACTCTGCCGCTGTGCCACCGTGCCGCTCTGAGTGTACATTACCCACTCTCCCACAGCAGGACGGAATCACAGCCTCCACAGTGTGATTCATCCCAGCGTCTCCGAGCAGTGGATGCATAACCTGCAGGTGCTGATTAATGGCTTCAGCTGAGAATGGATACAGAGCGATTTACCAACTACAGGCACGGGAAACACGCACGCACACACACACACACTCATACGCACGCACACACACTCACGCACACACGCATGCACACACACTTATGTACACACACACATGCACGCACACACACGCATGCACACACACACACACACACACACAGATTCACACACACACACACACACACACAGATTCTCACACTGACACACAGATTCACACATCGACTGGCAGATACGCTCACACAGACAGACTCACAGAAACACAAGCACACCCCTACACACACCCTCTTGGTTAGATTGACACACTCACAGAAACACACTCAGCCATACCCGCATAGACACAATCACACACATAAACACCACCATGCCCACACAGAAAAGGGCCTGTCCCACTTAGGCGATTTTTCAGCGGACTGACTGTCAAGTTGCTGGTAGTCACTTGAAAAACCGGGAACTGGAACGGTGAGTGTCAGAGTGGAACACACACGCACACGCGCACACGCACACGCACACGCACACGCACACACACCACCACCACCACCACCACCACCGCCACCACCACCACCACCACCACCACCACCACCACAAAGGAGGGGGCCAGGGAAAGTGGGGGAGCGCTGTCTGAAATTCACACAATACAAAGCCAAGGTGATACAGACGCACACCGCGATGAACAGGACGGTTAAGATGGCTAGCACAGTGTACGTCCTTTCAAAGAGCCGGGGGGATGGGGGGGGCAGAGGGGAGAAGGGGGGAGAAGGAGTGGAGACACTTTTAAGAAGCCAGATAACTTTTAATAAGCCAGAGATACACAGACATTTAAAATTGTGCACATGTACACACACACCGGGGTAGTGCGCACACACACACACACACACTCACAGAGGGTGGTGCACACACACCACAGTACCGCATGCAGTGTGAATGAGTGTGTGACTGAGTGTGACAGTCGGTTCCACCCATCCCCACATCCATGGAATTCCTGTCATTCCCTGGGCTGTGGGTTGAGGTGGAGCTGCAGGCCCCGGGTGGAATCCGGTCTCATGCCTGGGATGCCTGTGTGGGCCGTGACTAGTGCACAGACTCACAATCGAGCCGGCCGGCATTCACCCACAGAGGGCCCAGCAGGGGACTGGCAACCTGACATGCAGTAGACGGGGCAGTGGGGTCAGTGTGGGGACGGATACACGGCTGTGGGGAAGAGTGTGAGATAGTGATGGAATGTTCCAGATGGACTCTAATGTGTCTTTAACCCAGTACGGAGCAGCCATTGATACGAGGACTGAGGCAGCAACAGATTGTGTGAATTGCAGGCAACAGATTTCCAGGTTATGGTTTGTAAACAGTCAATAAGTTAACTGCGAGGCCCACAAATCATTGTCTTTGCCTGTGACAGGGACATGAATACGGACAGAAGGTGTAGTGTTCCCCACTGTGGCAGGGGCCGGTGTGTGTGTGTGTGTGTGTGGGGGGGGATGCTTTGTGTTGTGGGAGTGTGGGGAAGATACTGTGGCACTCACCCTGACAGATGGACACTGCCTCGCAGAGGGAGAGCTGCAGAATGGACTGGGCTGCCACAGCCTGGCGGGCGGGCCTGCTGGTGAATGATAGCCCTCTCCACTCACACACACCTTCAGTCCCAGTAAGTTGTAGTGACAGGATCCTGCACCAGGGCTATGTGTTCAGCTCTGGTCAATACACAACAGACAATAGGTGCAGGAGTGGGCCCTTTTGGCTCTTCGAGCCAGCACCGCCATTCAATGTGACCATGGCTGATCATCTACAATTAGTACCCTGTTCCTGCCTTCTCCCCATATGCTCTGACTCCGCTATTTTTAAGAACCCTATCTAGCTCGTTCTTGAAAGCATCCAGAGAACCTGCCTCCACTGCTCTTTGAGGCAAAGAATTCCACAGACTCACAACTCTCTGTGAGAAAAAGTGTTTCCTCATCTCCGTTCTAAATGGCTTACTCCTTATTCTTAAACTGTGGCCCCTGGTTCTGGACTCCCCCCAACATCGGGAACATGTTTCCTGCCTCTAGCGTGTCCAAACCCTTAACAATCTTGTATGTTTCAATGAGATGCCCTCTCATCCTTCTAAACTCCAGAATACACAAGCCCAGCTGCTCCATTCTCTCAGCATATGACAGTCCCGCCATCCCGGAAATTAACCTTGTAAAACTACGTTGCACTCCCTCAATATTTTCACCCAGAGGGTGGAGGGTGCATGGAACAAGCTGTGAGAGGAGGTAGTTGAGGCAGGGACTATCACCATACCCAAAATATATATTTGGACAGGTACATGGATAGGAAGTGTTTAGAGGGGTCTGGGCCAAACACGAGCAAATGGGACTATCTTAGATGGGCATCTTGGCTGGCGAGAGCATTGGGCCAAAGGGCCTGTTTCTGTGCTCTGTGACTCCAATAATTAAGATAATACCAAGGAGCTGCAGATGCTGGAATCTTGAGCAAAACACTAAACGCTGGAGGAACTCAGCGGGTCAGGTAGCAGTCACACAGCACGGAAACAGGCCCTTCAGCCCAACTCATCTAAGCTAAGCAAGATGCCCCATCTAAGTTAGTCAGGGTAAACAGAACCGTTTTCCCACAGTGGAAGTGTCAAAGACTGGAGGATAATGCAGCAGCTTTAAGGGTAACGTTTAATGCAGATGTGCGGGGGCAAGGTTTTGCCTGGAACGTGCTGCCAGGGGTGGTGGTAGAGGCAGATACCATAGTGGCGTTCAAGAGGCTTTTAGACAGGCACGTGGATATGCAGAGAATAGCGGGATATGGATCACGTGCAGAGATTAGTTTAATCATCAGGTTAGGCATGAACATGGTGGGCCGAAGGGGCTGTTCCTGTCCTGTGTTCTATGCCTTCACTCTTCTGGTCTTTGTCTCCCTTTCCGTTCTCTTTCTCTCATTCCCCTCTCTCGCTCTCTCCCTCTCTCTCTCTCTCTCTCTCTCTCTCTCTCTCTCTCTCTCTCTCTCTCTCTCTCTCTCTTGTGAAGGAGAAAGCTTCATCCTATAATGAGGCCCAGCGAGGTCAAGGTGCTGTAATTATCTGCTGGAGAATTTCACCGCTTCGGGGCGTTTAAAGCAGCCAGCCTCTCCCGTTATTTGGAATGAATGCAGGGCTGATAATTTGCTTTCTAATCAGCGCTTCACAGAGTGAGAGGCGGCTCCTTGCCCGAGTGTAATGAGTTCCACATCCCACACACTCTGAATGGAAAATATACCCCTTAGATCTCCTTGACATGTCTCCCCCCCTTAAAGCTCTGCCCTCTTCTGCCCAGGGGAAAATCACTGTGACTCTCTCAGCTCTCTCTATGCCCTTCGTAGTTTAACAAACCCCTCTCAGGTCAGCCTACAATGCGTTGTCCCATAAGGACAGTGTCCATTCACTCGTGTAGGGTCACAGAGATGCACAGCACTGAAACTGGCCCTTCGGCCCATCGAGTCCCTGCTGACCCATTTATTATATTCTTCCCACAGTCCCGTCAGATTCCACCATCCGGTCTGGACGGCACCAGTTATCAGGAAACAGAGAGAATAGAACATACCACAGTACCTTACGGCACAAGAACAAGAATGGCCGAGTTGGCATATTGTGTGAGTCCCTTTCTCTGCAGTTAGCCAATATCCCTTTAAATCTTTCCTATCCATATATCTTTTAAAGGTCAAAATTGTCTCGTGCTACTGTCATCTGGTCATAGTACAACACAGAACCAGGCCCTTCAGCCCACCTTGTCCATGCCGACCAAGTTGGTACCCATTTGCCTGCATTTGACCCATATCCCTGTAAACCCTTCCCATCCATAGCGTATCAGCCCAAAACATTGCCTATTTCCTTCGCTCCATAGATGCTGCCTCACCCGCTGAGTTTCTCCAACATTTTTGTCTGCCATCCATATATATATATATTTTTTTAAGTCATAATTGTATCCAGTTCTTTAGTCATCTAAGTACAGTTGTAGATGTTTATGGTAGACAAAAAATGCTGTAGAAACTCAGCGGGTGAGGCAGCATCTATGGAGAGAAGGAATAGGAGATGCTCTCCATAGATGCTGCCTCACCCGCTGAGTTTCTCCAGCATTTTTTGTCTACCTTCGATTTTTCCAGCATCTGCAGTTCTTTCTTAAACAGTTGTAGATGTTTATTTTATTTTAGAGATACAACGTGGAAACGGGCCCTTTGGCCCACCGAGTCCACGCCGACCAGCGATCACTAGTTCGATCTGACACACTAGGGACAATTTACAGAAGACATTTAGCTACAACCCCGAACGTCTTTGGGAAAGTAGGAGGAAACCGGAGCACCCGGAGTAAACCCACACGGTCACAGGGAGAACGTGCAAACTCCGTACAGACAGCACACATAGTCAGGATCGCACCTCTGGCGTTGTGAGACAACAACTCTATCGCTGCGCCACCGTGCCGCACAGATATCTAATTGGTGCGGTGGCGCAGCGGTAGAGATGCTGCCTTACAATGGCAGAGACCCGGGTGCGATCCTGACGACGGGTGCTGTCTGTATGGAGTTTGCACGTTCTCCCTGTGACCGTGTGGGTTATCTCCGAATGCTCCGGATTCCTCTCACACTCCAAAGACGTACAGGGTTGTAGGTTAATTGGCTTGGGTAATATTATAAATTGTCGCTAGTGTGTGTAGGATAGTGTTGATGTTTGTGGATCACTGGTCAGCCCGGATACGGTGGGCCAAAGGACCCGTTTCTGCACTGCAGCTCTAAACGAAACAGGCCCTTCAGCCCACCACGTCTGTACTAACCCACTTTAGACCTGTGTCTCTCCATGCCTTGGTGAATCAAGGACTTGTGTCTCTGTGCTGGCAACTCAGCGAGCTTTGTTACACACAGTCATGCATGCAGACACCTCCCTGACAGCCTGAAGCACCAGCGGACCAAGACAGGGAACCACTGGAAGCAGATTCACGGATGTACAGCCGCATCTTTAATAAATAAACAGCCTCCTGCAAGCTCTGAATAATTTACCTCCGTTTGTCTGCATGATTTGATGGCAATTTATTTGTCTCTGCGAGGAATTGCCGTGTGTAAGTCGACGGTGCACGTGATCCCAGGCTGGGGGGTTGCTGGCAACTGCCAGCGTTCCTGCCCGGGACAGATTCAGGAACACATCCCTCCGCTGTTGGGACAGTCGCCATGTCGGGGTGAAGGGGAGAGAGCACACGCGGAGATTGATCCCAAATCTGAAATGGCAACAGTGAGGAATTCCCAGGATTCAAGCACAAGACACACTGCTTGAATCTGTGCCTGAATTGGTCATTCCTTGGCCTGGGAGTGTGTGATGGGACCGTGTAGAGTCATAGAGTGATACAGTGTGGAAACAGGCCCTTCAACCCGTCTTGCCCACACCGGCCAACATGTCCCAGCTACACTAGTGCTACCTGCCTGCGCTTGGTCCATTTCCCTCCAAACCTGTCCTATCCATGTACCTGTCCAACTGTTTCTCAAACGTTGGGATAGTCCCAGCCACAACTACCTCCTCTGGCAGCTCGTTCCATTCACCCACCACCATTTGTGTGAAAAAGTTACCCCTCGGATTCCTATTAAATCTTTTCCCCTTCACCTTGAACCTATGTCCTCTGGTCCTCGATTCCCCTACTCTGGGCAAGAGACTCTGTGCATCTACCCGATCTATTCCTCTCATGATTTTGCACACCTATGTACAAGGATAAGAGGGAACTTGACGCTGTGTCTGACCCGGGAGTGTGTGATACTGAGATCTGTTCAGGTTTCAATAGAAAATGTGTTTCCTCCCTGACTCAATCTCAGCCAATTGAAAACCGGTACAAACCTCGGCAAGTACAGCCTGCAAGATGCAGAAGCTTGAAAGCGCGCACCACCTGACTCAGGAACAGCTTCTTCCTCTCTGTTATCAGGCTTCTGAACGGTCCTTCCATAAGCTAGGGTACTGTCCGATTCACCTCTACCCCATTGTGGACATTGGACTTTGTCTCTGGAACTGATGCTCTACAATGCTGAGAACTATATTCTGCACTCTGTATCTTCCCCTTTGCTCTACCTGTTGTACTGGAGTTTGACTTGACTATTTATGTGTAGTATTATCTGATCTGATTGGATAGCATGTATTGTTGACAAGAATAAACCTCAACCTGAAGCTGACCTAGAACTGCTGGCAGGAAAACCAAAAATACATATGTGCAGGCAGGAACTGTAGATGCAGGTTTATACTGAAGATAAGATAGGACATTGTTGCTATTGAGGGAGTGCAGCGTAGGTTTACAATGTTAATTCCCGGGATGGCGGGACTGTCATACGCTGAGAGAATGGAGCAGCTGGGCTTGTACACTCTGGAGTTTAGAAGGATGAGAGGATATCTCATTGAAACATATAAGATTGTTAAGGGCTTGGACACGCTAGAGGCAGGAAACATGTTTCCGATGTTGGGGGAGTCCAGAACCAGGGGCCACAGTTTAACAATCAGGGATAAGCCATTTAGAACGGAGACAGGGAAACACTTTTTCTCACAGAAAGTGGCAAGTCTGTGGAATTCTCTATCTTCAGTGGGCAGTGGAGGCAGGTTCTCTGGATGCTTTCAAGAGAGAGCTAGATAGGGATCTTAAAAATAGCGGAGTCAGGGGATATGGGGAGAAGGCAGGAACTGGGTACTGATTGGGGATGATCAGCCATGATCACATTGAATGGCGGTGCTGGCTCGAAGGGCCGAGTGGCCTCCTCCTGCACCTATTGTCTATTGTCCAAGACACAGAGTGCTGGAGTAACACAGCGGGGCAGGCAGCATCTCTGGAGAAAAAGGATGGGTGACGTTTCGGGTCAGGACCCATTTCCAGACTAAGTCTGAAGAAGGGTCTCGACCCAAAATATCACCCATGATTGTTCTCCAGAGATTCTGCCTGAGCCACTGAGTTGCTCCAGCACTCAGTGTCCATCTTCCAAAGACTCACATGATGTGTCCATGTATACTACCAGCATGGGCAGATAGTGGACAAACACACAGTAATAATCAACACATGGCCCCACCCCATCTCAACAAGAATTGTAGTTGACTCACAAGAGCGCGGGCCCAGGCAGCGGGTAGTCGACGGGCTGGGCTGCCCGCCCCTTGTCCGGGCCCACGTGTCCCTGTAGCGAGAACACACACACGCGGTGTCCACGGGGAATCTGGAGGCCGTCCATGAACGCTGGTCGCCACGGGAGGTCACGTGTATTGTTGATAAAGTTGGCGATATATTAATTTGATGACCGTTTGTTAGTAAATTGTCAACACAGGCAGCCTTTGATCGTGTTAATATGTATGTTTTTGTTTTCTGAATAAAAGTATTTGTATAATATAAAAGAGAGTCTCATATGTAGACATTCTTACTTGCTGCATCTTGACAAGCCCATTAACGCACAAATACAACAAGGAGCAGTACAGCACTGGAACAGGCCCTTCGGCCCACAATGTCAGTGCCTGCACGTCATGCCGTTAAGGGCCTGTCCCACTTGTGCGTCATTTACGCGACATCATTTAGGCGCCACGACGCACACGTAACGTGCGCATGGTGCGTGGTGACGTAGGCAGTGTCACGCGCGGCAACCCAGGATTTTGGGATGCACAAAATCGTCGCGCGCCATCTTCGTGACGCGCAAATGACGGCCAAGTGGGACAGGCCCTTTACTAATCAACTCTGCCTGCGCCTCGTCCATGTCTCTCCATATCTAAAAGTCTCTTAAACGCTACTACCGTATCTAACCATGTCTCCAGCACCAGCCTTGGCAGCACATTCCAGGCACCCACCACCAGAGGACATAGGGTTAAGATAAGTAGGAACTTGAGGGGCAACGTTTTCACACAGAGCATGGTGGATATATGGAACGAGCTGCCAGAGGAGGTAACTGAGGCAGGTACTACAATGTTTAAACAACACTTGGACATGTAGATGGATAGGGAAGGTTTAGAGGGATATGGGCCAAATGCAGGTAAACACACGAGAGGCAGGAAACATGTTCCCGATGTTGGGGGAGTCCAGAACCAGGGGCCACAGTTTAAACAATAAGGGGTAAGCCATTTAGAACAGAGACGAAGAAACACTTTTTCTCACAGAGAGTGGTGAGTGTGGAATTCTCTGCCTCAGAGGGCGGTGGAGGCCGGTTCTCTGGATGCTTTCAAGAGAGAGCTAGATAGGGCTCTTAAAGATAGCGGAGTCAGGGGATATGGGGAGAAGGCAGGAACGGGGTACTGATTGTGACCTACTCCCGCACCTATTGTCTATTAAATGGGACTAGCTTAGATGGGGCATCTTGGGTTGGCATGGGTGGGTTGGGATGAAGGGCCTTTTTCCGAGTTGTATGACTCTGTGATGGAGAGGAGTGTGTGAGATGTCAGTAGTACTGCAGGGCACCCTGATGCTCCTGTGGGCATCAGTGTAGAGCCGAGCTCTGCTGCTCTCTGGGGAAGTGCTTTCATTAAAGTCCAATCACACAGCAGGTGCTGGCAGTGCTGAGACACTGATTATCATTGCAGGAGCCTGTGTGGAGGAGCTCATCAAAGCCTCTGTTACCGGACTACCAGTAGACGGGGCAAGATGGGGCGACTGGAAACCGCTTGCAAGTGTGAGAAGAGATTGGATCCGTCATTCACCATCCAATCATATTCACCTGACTTCAGACGGGTTTCTTAACCAGCAGCTTGGCCCAAGACTGCAAGAAAGTTGTAGATGTAGCCCAGTCTATCACACAGACCACACTCCCCACCATTGTAGATGTAGCCCAGTCCATCACACAGACCACACTCCCCACCAATGTAGATGTAGCCCAGTCTATCACACAGACCACACTCCCCACCATTGTAGATGTAGCCCAGTCCATCACACAGACCACACTCCCCACCATTGTAGATGTAGCCCAGTCTATCACA